>NC_142927.1:11784854-11952354 GCF_054131065.1 Drosophila arizonae | reverse complement strand
TCGATAATATTGGATCCCGAGACTACCAAAAAAAAAACTGAATAATGTAAATTGCCAATTGAAAAACCGAATTGTAATCGGAAATTTTGGAGCACGCATAGGCCGCAAGCGCTTGAAACATTGTTTTCTTCTCAAACCACCCTCCCCCCTCCTCTCACCCACTCTACTGTCCATGTTGCATTAGGCTTTTTGGATAGACGAGGCACTGGCATAATATTTTCGCTAGCAGGAATATCTGTTAAATGATAAAACGACGCCGCCGGCATATGAATGAGCGGTGGGACAGGCAGGCAGGCGGTCGGTTGGGCGGTCTGGTTGGGGATCGCCGTATAGCCGGAACCTTAATTGAAATGTAACAATGGCAGGCGGAAACAGCCGGCAGTTTGTGTCTGGGCCGACAATGAAATTGAAAAATAATTCAAAACACGTTAGTGTAATTTAGTGTCTACACTGGCCTCGACTCGCGCTGCCCCGCAAACGCCAACAAATACACCGCATCTCCGTTACTGCGCCGCCCTTTAGCCGAAAAACTACGTCCGTGCATTTTCTGCGTTTATTTTGTTGTTGTTCACACATCAAAGCAACGATGCCAGCGCCAGGTCCCGTGTTCGCAAATTGGGCAATTTACTAGCACACACACACACACACACACAGAGGGGGGAGAGGGCGAGCGGCATGTGTGTATCATTATCACAGCAACCACTGAGCCCGGAACCACCCATAGACAGGAGTTAGCAATTTCGCCACAGGCGTCTTCTTTTACACTTAACTGTTTTTCCACGTATTTCGCATCACCTGTGGGTGTGTGTGTGCGTGTGCGTGTGTGTGTTGTGTATATACCTAATTTAATAGCAAATCAATTTGTGTTAATCTAGGCAGCGCTACGAGCTCACCCACCCAACAGCAACTAGCGACGTCGCACAGCCCAAGCGAACGCCCAAAATGGGGCGCTCTAAAAAAAGTTTGGGCTCCAAAACTCTAATTAACCAGAAGCGAAAATTGTTTAACTAGAAATCTATTATCTTTTCAGAGTTTACTTTCAATGGCTTCTGGTATATATGGTATATATAGCTATAGATCATATATATGGTATATACTAATATGTACTATATGATATATACTGCTAGATACTATTCTAGTATATACTGCTACTATATGGTATATGCTGATAGCACTCAAGAGGTATTCTGATAGCGGTTTATGAATAGACTTATGGGGTGTAGTGCTTTAATATATGGTATATACTGATAGATACCATTCTAGTATAATATATGCCATATGATATATATATAGTTCCACATGCTATTATAGTATATACTGATATATGGTATATGGTACATACTATTCTAGTATATATGTATGTATATGGTATACTTTAGTTAGAGAAGAGAAGACCAAAGCGGTTTGATAAATAGTACACAGTGCATCAATATATGGTATATACTGCTATATACGATTCTAGCATATACTGAGATATAACATATGCTATTGTAGTATATAATAATATATACAATACTATATGGTATATACTGGCAGATACAATTCTAGTATATACTGAGATATAGCATATGCTATTGTAGTATATAATATTATATACTATTTGGTATTTACTGGAACATACTATTATAGTATATAATGATATATACTATATGGTAAATACTGGCAGATACTATTCTAGTATATACTGATATATACCATATGTTATCAGTATATATAGCAGTACTTCAGTATATATACATGCTATTACAGTATATACTGATGCATGCCATAGGATATATGCCAATGGCCGTCAAAAACTATTTTGCAACTGAATGAATATTCAAATGGAACTCTTCAGCTTGAGATATAATCAGAGAATGAGACTTATACTAAGGAAATACTATCTATATCTATAGAATTCTGTAAGTTTAGAAAATCTTCTTACAGCCGCCAAAGTCAAGATCAAGTCTCTAGGCCTCTGAGGCAGCAAGTGCCAGTAAATGCTGCATTTGGGCCAGCCCGCCTGGGGGCTGAACCGCTCCTGTGTCTCACATGTAACTCAACCATAAATTTGCAACACTCGCACAAAGGGCAACTAAGACGTTTATCTTGGCTTTTATGCACGGCCCGGCAACGGGTGGGGGCGTTGGCAGGGGCAGAGGCGTGGCAAATGGCGGTGCTCTGTAATTTTTGAATTATATCTAAATGTGCGGCTAAAACCAGTTCCAGTTCCAGTTCCAGTTCCACACACGCCCACGCCCAGCCCCGCCCAACACAACATTGGCAAATTAGCAGAGAAGCAGATAGAGGGAGGGCGGGAGGTAGAAGAAGAGCGCGGACAGCAGTCGAAAGAAAGGAAAAAGAAAAAAGTGCGCCAATTGTCAACTAACGCCTGCAGCTATTTGTCTGCAACAGCAGGAGGCGGGGCGGGGCAGGTCGGGGCGAGCGGTGTGAGAGAGTGTGGCAAATAAATATGAAAAGGAATTTCAATTGCTGCCAGCTTCTCAACCGCTGCTGCTGCCGCTGCTGCCGCCGCTGCTGCTGCTGTTAAAACGGTTTTCACTTTAGATTTCCGCTGCGGCCGCGGGCAATGCAAAAGCAATTGCAAAGAGTTTGCCAGAAGGCAGGCAGCAGGCAGCAGGGGCCGGGCCGGGCCGGCTCGACTGGGCTTTGCCAGAGATGAATATCATTCCGGCGGAAGTTGCGCAGTTAAGCTGCGAGAGGGTTGCGCCTCGGCTGCGACATAGTTGCCACCAATTAGCGCCGCTTGCTGTGAGCTGTGACACCCAAGTCGCAGGACGAAAATGTCGTCATGGCATTGTTTATGTGGCTGTTGTTGTTGTTGCTGTTGTTGTTGCTATCGTTGTTGTTGTTGTTACTAATGAAGCGCAGCCCAGCGGCTGGCTGCTAAAAGAGTTAACCACAAAAAGTTGCCGCCGCATTGAGCTACTTAAAAAGTGCTGCTGCTGCTGCTTGTTATTGTTGTTGTTGCTGTTGTTGTTGCCACTGTTGTTGTTGCTGGCAATTTGACAAACAAAAAAGGCAAGACTGGAGTTTTGACTAAGTCGCACTAATTGCCCAGGCATTTCAGACTAATTAAAAGTCTATGCAAAAAGTTAGCTAAGCGCTTTAGCGGCTGTAAATCGCCCCCACCCACACACTCACACACCCACACAAGCACACACTCTCACACACACAGATTGTAGTATACTTTTGAGCGCTGGCGTTCTATTAATAATCGACGTCCAGTTGAACAGAGAAGCCCGAGACCAAAAAACCAAAACCAAATCCGTCGCCCAGGCCAAAAAACTGACACATGACTGTCCCAGCAATGACCAGTCAGATTTTTTGCCAGTGGGCGTGGCAGGCGGGACTGCGGCTGACATGCAGATAAAAAACAGGCAGTGCATGATTTTTGCTGACAGCCAGACAGGCGGCGTAGGCAAATAGGCGCAGCCAGCAGAGCCACACACGCAGATACCCTGCAAGGGGCTAGCGAGGGCTAAGACTGAAGCAATAGTATAAGGGCAATTGTTGGCTGTTATCGATAACAGCCACAAATGAATTGAACTCTATTAAGGAGAACCAACAAGATAAATCGAAAAGTCATGCAAGGCAAATGAATTGCACAATTGCTTTTACAGCTATCGATGAATCGATATTTATCGCTTTGGTGCTATCGGCATATGTTATCGAAGGGATATAAAAGCCATGCAAGGCAAATGAATTGCACAATTGCTTTTACAGCTATCTATGAATCGATATTTATCGCTTTGGTGCTATTGGCATATGTTATCGAAGGGATATAAAATCCATGCAAGACAAATGAATTGCACAATTGCTTTTACAGCTATCTATGAATCGATATTTATCGCTTTGGTGCTATCGGCATATGTTATCGAAGGGATATAGCTAAAGTTATAACCATTTACAAGAACAACATATGAAGCATAGAAGAATATATGCTGCTTGCTTTGAAAGTTGATAGTATGTTGCTCTTCAAGTTCGATAACAACCGATTTTGAATTATTAAAGTGAAAAAAGCCGACTTAAATCAAAGTCAAATGAATATATATATAAACGGCACTCCCTAGCAATCTGTCTATATACATATTTAATACAGAAGCAGCTAGCTTGCATATCGATATTTATCGATTTTAGTCGAGAAATGAAATAAACTTGTAGAAAGAACTCAGTTAGCTGAAAGTCTTGGGATTTTACTATATGCATTCAATGCATCAGCAAAGAATATAGACAACAGCACAATCGATAGTTATCGATTTTTGCATATGCCAAGCGGGCATCAAATAACTTATTTAAGACAGGCAGCTAAAAGCAACTCAGCGCGCATTTCCCTGTTGGCAATTTAAATGTTTGCTGGGTATAAAAGACAGCTAGGATTGCGGGACTGGAGGACTGAATAGACAGCTAGGCTGGGCTAGGCTGGGCTAGGCTGGGGTACGCTCGGTGGGGCGTTGGGGTTTGCGGCTTGGCAGCTAATGCCAATCAAGGCGCTGTAATCAGTTTTACAACAACTCAACAGGAAGGGCCGCAAGTAAATTGTTTGTGTCAATGCAGCAAACAGAAGACTGATGAAGTCGTTCCTTGGCCTGTCCAAATACGCCACAGCTCATCATCGTCTTGTCATTGTCAGTCACACACAGAGAGAGAGAGAGTGGGACAGGGAGAGGGAGATGGTAGCGGGGAGAGTGAAAATTGATTTGTAACGTTTAGGAAAACGTTGAGCCAGCTATTAAATGTCATTCATCATTATGCTAAGTCAGAGCAGATTGAAAGCGAAGCGAGTGCAGCCCGGCAGCCCGACGATGGCCGGAAACCGGAACCAGTCCAAGTTCCACTCCCCCACGCCGATGTTGACTTTTTGGTTATCCTGCGCAAAAACAATTGTGGAAAAAAGTCAAAAGCATTTTGATCAGCGCCCACGCTGACGGCCGACCAAATCGACCAACAGGAAATTGAAATCAATCCATCAATATGGATTACAGGCGCTCAGCTGGAGAGCTGGCCCAGCAGCTGGGCTGCTGTCGAGAGGATGTCTCCCCCTCTCTCTCTATATCTCTCTACACACACATATCGGCAGTGGGAGTGGGAGTGGGAGTTGGGGTGGACCATGGCCAGACCAAGGTGCCAGTCATCATCCTCAGCATGATTATCATCGGCCTCATCATTGTGTTGACTTTGTGGCCACTTGGCCTCCAGCTGAGCGTCGATGTTAGCCAGCAGCCGCAATACGCCCCCTCGTCCTCATTGGCGCTTTGTATGAGTTGCAATTTGACAAGCAGCAGGCTAATTAGTTCCGCACAGATTTGACAAAAATTAATGCCTGCTAATCAAGCTACAGCAGAGATACAGAAACAGATACAGATGCAGATACAGATACAGATGGAGATAGAGATACAAATGGAGAGACAGTTAGACAAACGAGCCAACGAGCCCGCTGCTAACAAATAGGAAAACAAACCGAATTGCTGACCCCAACTCGACGATTGCTGTGATGTGAAGTGCAGCTCAAAGTGCTGATTAGTTTGCTTTTTGAGGCGAGCGGGCAGCTAGCTGAGAGGGCTTCGCTCGATTGTGTTGAATTCGATTTGCCAGGGACTGCACTCGGTAGCCGGAGTTAACTTATGAACTAATTGAATCAATGAGGTCCTTTGCACGGATCTACAACACATAATTGCAGCACCAACTGGCCGAGGGCAGCTGCTAATAAGCCAGTCAGCTGCCATTCGCATATACCTTAAAGCAACATCAGTAATGCGAGCAGAGAATTCGCATTTCGGCAAGATTTTTCCCCACTCCAAGTTAGGCTGAGCTAGAGCGCAGCAACTTGGCATTTGCTCAAGGAATTAGTAATGGATAACCCTATTGCTTGAGTGTTGTGTGTATCTCAGCAATATATCCATAGATTTTACCTAGACTTGACTAGGATCTCCGGCTTAACTAAGGAGGTTCCTTGGACGGGTAGAACTAGAGCCTAGCTAGGCTGCTCACAGGAAAAGCTCAGTTATCTGGGCATGAGGGGCTCTATGAACAAGAAAAAACCTTTTCCTATATGAGCCTATCTAAGGAGGTTCCTTGGACGGGTAGAACTAGAGCCTAGCTAGGCTGCTCACAGGAAAAGCTCAGTTATCTGGGCATGAGGGGCTTTATGAACAAGAAAAAACCTTTTCCTATATGAGCCTATCTAAGGAGGTTCCTTTTACGGGTAGAACTAGAGCTAGCTAGGCTGCTCACAGGAAAAGCTCAGTTATCTGGGCATGGGGAGCTCTATGAACAGAACTAGGAAAACCCTTTTACTATATGGTATTAAATCACCTCTAGCCTAACCTAGCATAAAACTAAAAATCCCAAAGCCCTTGCTTTAAACTAACTTTAATGATTGAACAATTGTAATAGTTTGAACTAGGAAAAACCTTTTCCTGAATGGAATCATCAAATCATCTCAAGAACCCAGCACTAAAAACTCAAAAGCCTTGCCTTAAACTAACATTAATTATTAAACAATTGTAATAGTTTGGTCTGGGAAAACCCTTTTCCTATACAGAATCAAAACATCCCAAGAACCCAGCACTAAAAACCCTAAAAAACCAGCTGTAACTAACTTCACTTACACCCAAATCAAATCGACTTTTTTCTATTATTGACCTCTCTCTACGCGCCCATATTCCCTTAACTCGAGTCGTTGCTTAACACTAGTGATACTCACTTCTTTTCCCGTTTGCCAGCACCAGTATCACGAAAGCCCTTCGCAAAGGGATTGTTGTCGATTTTCAGCTGAGTTATCTGCAAATGTCAATGTGCGTTTAGTTATATGCCATATGGCTGGATTATCACAATTCTATTTATATGGGGATATGGTTTACCTTCTCATTTTGATATGCAGTCACGGCTATGAACTCCGTCTCCTTGAACACGTACGTGCGAAACGTGGAATATGGTAGCTTCAAGATATCGTTGGCTCGCACCAAATGAAAGCGCGGCTGATATTTATGCATTGAGTTCAGTATTGTCTATAAGGCGAACGAAAGAGATGGCCAGAGAAAGAGAGCATAAGATTAGTTAGCTTAGCATGCAAAATGCAATGGGACAAAAAAAAAAAGAAACCAAAAAGAAAAAAAAAAAGCACGGCACAAGGTATTCCGTTTTGGCGGCAGTAACTTGACAAAACTTGACAGGCTCAAACAGAGGCACACACACACACACACACATGGCTTGGAGTTGAGCTGTAGAAAAGATATTGCAAATGGCTGTGGACTGTGGCACGTCGGCGACATTCCTGTAGGCGACCACCCACCAAAGTGCACGAGTGCCGCCACAGAGACACACACAGAGTGAGCGAGAGTGAGAGAGAGAGAGAGAGAGAGAGGGACAGAGTGGGGTGCGGGGAGTGGCCAGAAGTTTTGTCATAAAATATGAATTTGTCTGCAGCAAGCAGAGACGAAGCCGCGAGACCCCCCAAGCAACGACATGCGCGACTGTTGCAAAAGGAACACCTTTTTAATTACCATAACTCGTCGAATCGACTTCGATTAAAACGAAGGAGCGAACGACAGACCGACCGACCGACCGACCGACCGACCGACCGACCGACCGATGGACGGACCGACGGACCAACTGTAAGCATAGTCCCAGCTCTAGTCTAGGCAGCCGGGCTCTATAGACCGGGTCCGATGCGACCAGCCACAGTCTCTGTGCTCTGTTAGCTTGTTTTCGGTTCCTGCTGCTGCGTGTGGACCTCACAAGCTGCTGCTGTCGTTGCTGTTGCTGTTGCTGCCATTGCTGTTGCTGCTGCTGAGTCTGGCAACGCCATTTTGTTCATGTAATTTAAAAAGAAAACAAGCTGCGACTTTGACTCAGACTTAGACTTTAGGCTATAGCTCTAGCTGCTTACACTGTTGCTGCTGTTGCCGTTGCTGTTGCTGATGGCGACAGCAGCAACAACAACTGGTTGGCTATATATTGTGTGTATCTTGTATCTGCGCTTGATTTGCACGCCCTCTCTCTCTCTCTCTGCCTCTGTCTTTGCCTCTGTCTCTGCCACTGTCCCTCTCCCACTGGGCAAGACCACCAATGGCGATTGCGGTGTCATGCACACAAAGGTGTGACTAATAAGATGCTTGTGGTTGTTGCTCATGTTGTCAGCATTATAATTGTATGTATAGAGCTGAAAGCTTGTGCTGGCCGTGTTAACGCTTCAGAAGTGCTGAATACAACTAAATAATGCGACAAAGCGCAGACCAGACTAAACGAAACAGATCGCAGCGCACAGCAGAACAAAGCAGGAGAATAGCATAAGCAGCAATAGTTGCTGGTAGCTGATGCAGACGGTGCGCTGCGAGTGAAGCTAGACAAGTACGTGCCGTCAGGCAGCCATAAGCAAAGCGCGGCGAGACTCGCAATAAATGCGGCCTGCTACAAGTTAATTACAGGGCGTAAGACAGCAGAGAGTGAAAAGTTGAACTGAAGCGAGAAGAGGAAGAGCTGCAATGACTTTACATGTGGATACAATGAATAATGCGAGTGTGGCTACGACGAGTGGAGAAATAACGGATAGATAAGCAGTGAACCATAATGGGCAGAGAGGCAACGAGTAAAGGTATAAAGAGTAGAGATAAGATGGGTAGATATATAACGAGTAGAGATATGATGAGTAGAGATATAACTAGCAGATTGACGACGAGTAGAGCTTTGATGAGTAGAGATAAAACGAGTAGAGTTATAACGAGCTAAGATATAACGAAAAGAGATATAACGAGTAGAGATACGATGAGTAGAAATCTAACGAGTAGAGAGACGACGAGTAGAGCTTTAATGAGTAGAGATATAACGAGTAGAGCTATAACAAGTAGAGTTATAACGAGTAGAGATATGGTGAGTAGAAATATATGATGAGTAGAAATATATAACATATAATCAGTAGAAATATAACGAGCTATAACGAGTAGAGATAGAGATAACGAGTAAATCTATAATAAGTAGAGATATGATGAGTAGAAATACATCGAGTAGAGACGTATAGAATAAGCATGTAATGAGTAGAAATATAACCAGTGGAGATATAAGGAGCAGAGCTATAATGACTAGAAATATAATGAGCAGAGCTATAACGAGTAGATCTCTAATGAGTAGAGATATGATGAGCAGAACCACAACGAGTGGAACTATGATATAATGGACCACCAACCACTAAACACATAGTACAGCTAGAGCGAGTAATCATACGAAACTACTAAAGAGACAATGAGTTGATAAACAAATATGCTTAACGAGTGACTAATGAAACTGCAACGAGTAGAGCCGCATGCAGGCTTTATGTGGCAAGGCGTAAAGCAAGCAAAGATAAAAATCTCATTACGATGAAGTACGTAAAATCGTAAATTAAAATATTTTCACACGCCGCAATAGCAGCAGCAGCAGCAGCTAGGCACGACTCGTCAATTTGAGTGGTCTACTCGTTGACGTGTCACGTTAATTAATGTGAATAGTATAACGACTAAGCGCTAAATGCGCTGCCATTAATTCATGCACTAAGCAAGTGCCTGTCTATCTTTCTCCCTCTCTCTCTCCCTTTCTCTCTCTGTGTGTGTTTTATTGCCTGGCCAAAAAGGCCGAAGGCTGAAAAACTGATTAATTGCCGGCGTCGCCATTTTGGAGCCCGCCGCACTCGCTGCAGTTGGCGCTGGCTGGGGGAACTGCACACGGCAATTGGAAACGCAATTGCCGCCGACTCGCACCGATTTGGGCTGACTTTAAAAGGCAAACACCGTTTATTGGCAAGCCTCATCAATCAAATTGCCAAGTCGTTGAGCTGAGTCGAAGCTGAGTCGAGTCGGAGCTGAGCTGAGCTGAGCTGAGGCTCTGCTGAATGAGTCGCAATCGTTGCTTAGTCCATAAATCGTCGTCGATGTCGTTTAGCTAATTTGCTTTAAATTTATTAACGCATAAATTCATTCAGCAGCAACATTAACTGAATTACTCGTTGCGCGTCTAGAATTTATTGATAAAAACAATTTGCATTATTACATACAATTTGCTTCTCTCGCTCACTCACTCACTCTCAGCCTCTACTGCTCGCAGTCTCTCTCTCTCTCTCTCTCTCTCTCTCACGCACTGTTGGCAACAGTTGCAAAAGGCGCAAAATTGTCATTTAAAATGTCATTCGACGACAATGTCGAGTTTGAATTGCGATTTAAATGAAAATAACCGTGAAGATAGCCATAAAAAATAATATAATATGTGCATGCACCGCAGCAATGTGGTTGTTGCTGTTGCTGCTGCTGCTGCTGTTGTTGTTGCTGCTGCATTTCAGTTTTTTTTTTTTTTTTTCAAATGGGCATAAACAAGTCTAATTAGACATGAAGTGCGATTACACGGACGCCACGCAGTCGTCGTCGTCGTCACACAACAAGCAACAAATCAGCAACAGTTGCTGTTGTTGCTTTGCCAAGCCAGACGAAAGACAGACAGCTCTAGTTGCTGCTGCTGCTGCTGCTGCTGTTGTTACTGTTGCTGCTTCTGATTTTATTCACTGATTGAATTGATTGGCAAGCAGCTCTAATGCAATTATGCGTCAAATATTGTCTACTTTTTTTCTTGTTTGTTCATATTGCATTGCGAGCCAGCGACTAATGCAAAATTCAGCAACTGTTGCTGTTGCATTGCGGCACGTCTCTATGTCGCTGCCCCTGCTGCTGCTGCTGCTGCTGCTGCTGCTGTTGCACCAGTTGGTCAATACCAATCCAATCCAATCCGTGGGCCACTTAATCACTCTATATATCGCCCGGGTGACAAACTGATTGAGCCGCGCCGGCAGCAACAACCAAAAAAGGCAGCAGCAATTTTGGTGTTGTTGCTGTAGCTGTAGCTGTTGCTGCTGGTGATGCTGCTGCGGGGCCTGTACGTGCTGTTGCCGTTGGGGCCGCATCTTGCGCGCTGCTCAATTGCCCACCTCCAGCCTGCCTGCCTGCCTGCCCTGTGCTGCTTGTGACACGTTTGTTTTGGGCTTTTGCGTGTTGATTGCTGCTGCTGCTGCTGTTGTAGTTGCTGTTGTTGCGATTGCTGTCGCTGTTGCTGTTGCACACTCATTGTTGGCATATTATCACATAATTTAACTGATGATGGCACCGCAGTTGCTGTTGCTGTGTGATTGCTGTCGTCGGCTTTGTTGTTGTTGTTGCTGTGCTCATGTTGCTGCTGTCGTACGTCGGCTAGTGTTGTTGTTGTCGGTTGGCGTGCTGCTTAATTGAATGATCACTCACACTTTGATTTGGCATGTTTTGTTCACATGCAACCAGCAGCGGCAGCAGCAATAAAACGGACGATCGCTAACGGTTATCGACAGTTGCATCAACTACCACAGCGATATCTCCACTTGATCGTGACTGAATGCCAGCCACAGCCACAGCAACAGCAACAGCTACAGCTACAGCTACAGCAGCAACAACAACAACAACTGCCTCAAATTATAGCAACTAGTTGCAATGTTCTGCTATTTGAGTAGCTGCGAAAATCTAAAATGTCGTGCAGGCATGTAAATCGCTCTGGGCACTAATATAGTCTGTTTATCGATATATCGATTAACTGGCGAGCGTGTTCGAGCTCTGTGCTAATTGCTCGCCGGGACATTGTTGCTGCAAACCAGATTGCTGATTATGGCTCGGATTCGCATTTACACTTGTTTTGGCCTGTAATGGGGCTTTGCCATTATGAAGAAGCAAGAAATGCCGATAACAATTTATCGATAACTACTAATTTACTGAGCTGGATAATTGATTACGGTGAAGAAACTTCAAAGATGCACTCACTGCATAGCGCTAGAACATTATCGATAGCTATCGATAGTAAATTCATGTGCTTATCGATAAGTAAATACCAAACAATTTGGCTCATTTATCGACTTGCTCTTGATAGTAAAATTCAGAGAAGTAAAATAGGTATCGATATACTAGCTTATCGATAAGCCAGCGCCACTCAATCGATTCATAGACATATCGATTATTGTCGATTAGCAAGCGCTCAATAAATTTGGCAACTGAACTGTCAGCACTCGCTTTAGCCAAGTTCTAAGGCGCCGCTGTACGTCGCTAATCTTTGGCTTGCTCTCACTCACTCCACACTCCACAGTCCACACTCTGCAATCCAGAGTTGTCACAGTGTTGTCCGGCTGCTGAGCTGCCTGCTCAGTGGCTCAGTTGTTTGCTGGCTGCTCAATTAGGCAACACGGGCAACAGCCAGGCGGATCGTTGGGTCGACGCTGTGCGAGGGGCTGCCTCCAAAACCATTTTCGGCTACCTGTTCACCAATTATGGACATAATTGAAGGCGCCGACAACGGCAATCATCATGAGCATAATGATGATGGTGATGATGATGACGATGGTGCTGGTGATCGCGATGATGACAATGGCGTTGTCGCCTGTTGGAGCAAATGGGAGCTGGGAATATGTTGACTAAGCATTTGGGATTTTATGAAGCTGTCGCTGGATTGTCTTAAGCTGCTTTCCGAAAGCTAAATCGATATGCATATTGAGAGATCTATACCATAAAGATCAACACGAAACGCGGCCCGAAACATGTCTTAATTAAGCCCGGGCCAGCAGCCAGACACTGCGGTTGGGGCGGGCGGTCGCGCAGGTGTAGACGTAGATGTCGATGTAGAGGCGACCCACCATGCAGCGACTCTTTAATATTCATCTCTAAATTATGCATATTTTTATGGTCGAAGCTAAAGTGAACAAAGACAAAAGCTACAAAATACGAGCCATATCAAAGAATATTGGCCTGATTCGACTGAAACGCCACCCAGGCGTTAATTTTTCCAATACCCAGTAGGGGCCGCTACAGCACTACATTGGGTATGTCTACAAGTAGAGTTGGAATGCCAAATTGTAGTACTCTGTTGCTTCCACTATCGGATTAGCATATTATAAAGGAGATACGAGTTGTAAGATTTTAGGTACGCATAATTATTGCCTCAAAACCGAAATTGTAGTTGAGGATCAAGCATGGTTATACAGGGTATTCACTAGCCGCCTATGTTACTAATGATCGGAGATCTAGCATGACAGATCATATCTAAAGCTAGTCAGGCACTGATTTTCTTGATTTACAGGGTATTCATTAGTCGCCTCTACAGCTGATTGCTATTGATGCTCATTGATCAAGCTTAGCTGATATCCAAAGTCAATTGGAAATGGTATTTTAGAAATATGCTGGGTATACATAAGTCGCACATGCAGTTGCCTTTCTGTCTCTGTTTCGCGCTCTCTCCCTCTCTCTTTCACTCTGCCACTGATTTGTTTTTGGTCCATGTCACAACTCTCACGCTGCCGCAGCAGCCGTCTAGCCAACAAGTTTATGGACATTTCATTTAAATAATGTCAAAATTTATTTACAATTTATAACAATTCTTTCGAGCTGCTGTTGTTGTTGTTGCTGTTGCTGCTGCTGCTGCTGCTGCTGTTGTTGCTGTTGCTGCTATCTTTTGGTGGTCGTCGTTGAACGGAAAATGTTAATTAAATGGATTTACATTTTAATGACAACACGAAGCGAAACAGCAGCTCGGCAACAGATTGAGATACAGCATGGCAAGAGAGTTGTTGCCCCACACACACACACTCACACACACACTCACACACACACTCACACACACACACTGGCAGACAGACACAGGCACAGCTGCCCCCGACTTGGCTCCAGTTGTCTCGCCTGTTGTCCAGCGTCTGGGCTCCGTTCTGGCTTCGTCCATTTTTGGTGGCGTCTGTGCGACGGTCAACGACGGCAGCCAATTGCAAATTTGCTTAACAAAATGGGCGGCGTTTGCGACCATAAACACACACACACACACGCGCGCGCACACATAGCGAGAGGGAGAGAGAAACAATGGGGCAGACAACATTTGGGGGCACTTTCAACAAAGTTGCAGCTAATGATGCCTGGACCCAACTGCTGCGACTGCGCAGATTTTGCTGTATGCAAATCGCTCCACTGCACTGTCTGCCCTCACCTGCGTCTCCACCTGGCACCCCCGCCTCCTGCCCCTGCCTTTGCTGCTGGAAGTCACAGTCGATTGAGCTTTAGAATTTGTATTTGCTTTTATTTGGTTTCGTAGTTTTTGGTCTTTCGATTTTGTATTTGCGTTGCGGTTCGCTGAAGCGAGCGACCAATGAGCCGAGTGAGCAAATGCTCAGTCGATAACCGATAACCGATGACTAGTGACGAGTGCAATCAAATCAAACTCATTGCAATAGTTATTTGAGCCGCAACTCAAATGAAGCATATAAAAAAGCATGCAATATGATACTATCGATATGTTATCGATAATAAGTGATCAGCATCTGTTTACAGTATTGCAAAATGTCCAGAGAGTATATTTACTGTTGACAAACCTCTTATCGATAACAACGAAAATAACATTTAGTTGGCTATATCATATCGATGATTGTTAGTCGATAACAATGATCATGAAATATTTTCCATTTTAGCATTTGTAATTTATTGTTACATAGTATATGGTATAATAATCGATAGTTATCAGGAAAGACCACAGCGAATTGTACGAAATTTGATAGTCGATATGTTATCGATAGCACTAATCTCAGCAATTATACTTAGTCAACTATACTTAGTGCGTATAGTAATGCAAATGTATTTGTAATTGCATTATGCACCAATTTAGCTAATATCGATTACTAGTTATCGCGAATTATTGTTGTATGTGCTCTAGGCTATCGATAGCAGAATGCTCGCTGACATATCGATGATTTGTCGCACTTAGCAATGGGCCTCCGCCACTCACGGCGCAACCACTCATAATTGCATAAATATCGATACACATTTATCGCTGGCATTGCGAGCGGGCCGCATCATAAATAATGCGCCAGAGTCGAGCCGATTGCTGCTTACAAATGAGCTCAGTTAGTTATGGCCATCCTGTCATAGATAAACGAGGAGCGGCTAATGGCCAGCAGCAACTAGTCGACCCGGCTCACAACTCCCGTTCCGCCCCCCTTTCGCCCACACGCTGCCCGCGTCGATTTGCCGTATGACAAATATTTCAAATGATTTCAACACTTTTGCCGCCTTTGGCCGCCGCTGGCGCGCAGTTGATTTGCGTTTTATTGCAGCTAATAAATTGAATGGCGACCCACCACGCCGACCAAACTATTTGCGTCGATAAGCAGCTATCGCTGCCTCACTCACGCCCCCTCCCTCTCTCTCTCTCTCTCGCACATTGGCAGCTGTGTGGCTGTGTGTTGCATGCGGCATGCAACTTGACTGCGCGCATGCGTGTGTGCATTTCAATGCAACACTGATAAAGGTGTTCAACGCTCGATGACATTAGCACCAGCCAAATGCCGCATGCCGCATGCCCCATGTGGCAAACTCGCAATCAACTGGCCCGCAGAACCCGCAGTTGTTGCTGTTGCTGCTGCTGTTGCTGCTGCTGCTGTTGCTGTTGTCGTTTTGCCATATTTGTCGGCACCTTTTGTTCTTCTTTATTAAAAAGGCGAATAATCATAATAAAGAACCAACAACGTTGTTGCTGCTGTTGCTGTTCCTGTTGTTGTTGTTGTTGTTGTTGTCGTCCATTTAGCCACTGAGTTTTGGATGAGCAGCCGCAACCGCCAAGCGAGTTTTTGTTGCTGTTCGAGTTTGGCTTTGGGCTTGGGCTTTGGGCTTTGGGCTCGGGCCTCAGCAGCTCGTTCGGTAGCTGCTAGACTTGGACATTAATCGATAACACTTGAGTATTTTTTCATGTTTCGCAGGCGAGCCATTAAGCGATTGTCCACCTCAAGTTGTTGTTGTTGTTGTTGTTGTTGTTACTGTTGCTGTTGCTGTTGTTGCTGTTGCTCGCTCGCTGTATATTTAGTGAAATGAAATGTGTGTCTGAATGTGTTGCTGCTCTTTAGCCTAATCTAGTTTAACAGTTCGATTAGATCCACATAATCATTCAAAATACATTTATTAATATCAATCGAGCAGGCAGACGACATAAACAGCTGAATAGACGCTCTATTAGAATTGATTGAGGAATTTGATTTGATTTTCGTTCGGCGAATTTTTTTATTTTCTCTAGAGGGAAAGCAATTTCCATAGTCGCTTTTTTTTTTAGATTTCATTAAACATATTTTTTTTCTTCTTCATCTATCTGTATAACTGTTCCATAACATTACTGATCATCTATCTGTATTATATTTGCATTGTATTTAGATGCTTATCTAGCACTAATTTGCGTTGAATATCCATCTTAATTATATTGTAGCCATATATTTATCGTATCTTTGAACATATCTGTGGCATCTATTATCTATTTGTCTGTCGTTCTCTTATATTGGTCTATATCTATCACCCTACATATAATATATACATATGTAGATAGAAATAATTATATATACAATATTTGTGTTATCCAGATGTCTTATCTGTTTAATCTATAAAATTATCTATCCTATTTGTTCGTTTTATTTATCTATATATTTTATATTTCGTATCTGCAAATCTAATCTATTCTCTCTGTCTGTTATATCTAACACCCTGTATCACATATATTTATATTATCCAGATGTCTTATATATTTTAAAATAATATTACATATATATCTGTCCTATACTTTATATATTATTTATCTATCCATTTTCTTTATTTATGCTTGTATTTAACATATTTGATTTTCTGTTTTATCAATCAACTTACGCATTAATCTATATCTCTCTACATATTTATATTATCTATTTCTTAACCAAATCTCTCTTATTGATCTGTCTTGTTAATCGATTTTTCAGGCTTGTCAATCTTGCTTCTCTAACTATGTCCCTGCTTCATCTACATATCTGTATATGCCTTGTATATTTATATATTACTACATAAACTGAAATTAACAAAACATCTATCTATAATATCATATCATATCATATCATATATCATATCAGCCCTATTTATCTATCTATTATCTGACAGTCTGTTTTATCAATGGTTGTCTAGATCCCTTAAATATCTCTTAGCACTACACTTTGACTTGGCAATTCACTATCTATCTCTTATATTCCTTCAGCTTGTTCAGTATATGCATATGATTCTACATGAGTCTTGATCTGTGATCATAATAATTTTCTTAGTATTATCAAAGTTTCCTTGAAAGATCACTCAAATATAATTTCTCTACTCCGTAGCGCATTCAGCTGTCTGTGTGGCTGCTGCACTTCACAATTTTGGACGATTCTCTGTCTTTTGCTTCTCTTTTCCTTGTCAATGCGGCATTGGGAGCTGCTGTTGCAGCCGCTATATTTCGTACCTACGAACGCATTGCCGATTCCTGCTGCCTTTTGGCCAGCTCCCTGACTCCCTGACTCCCTGCTCGACTGCCTGAATGCCTGACTGGTTGCCTGCTTAATGAAATTCAAGTTAAAGCGTTAATGATGATACCAGCAACTGGGCTTCATTCCCCAGGCCACTATCCCTTTCTCTTTCTCTCTATCTCTCTCATTTTCTCTCGCTGTCTCGCTGGCTTTATCCGCTGCTCTTTCTGGCCATTCCCGATAGCCGATGTCGCGGACTGCGCCTGTTTATAGTCAACACTCGGCAATTACTAAAAGACAAATTTATTTGCACGCATGCATATGATGCGGGCTTCCACTCGAGTCCGACTCGAGTCCGACTCTGGGGTCTCTGGCTACTGTGCTGTGTTTTTCAGCGACTCTGTTCGTCGGCGACGTGGACAAGTGTTAAGCATAATGCAGACACACTTAGATCTGTCTTGAGCGGGCAGCAGCAGGAGTAGGGGTAGGGGCAGTGGTAGGGGCAGAGACCTTAATTGAAGTGCGGCCGCGTCGCCTCATTGGCGTTAAGTGTCGATAAATTAAGCATACGCAATGTTCGCCTGCCCGAACTACAGCCCCACACACACACACACACACACACACTCACTTACTCACTCACTCACAATCACACACAAAGACAGCGCTCAGCTCTCAACTATGGACTATCTATCTTTTGATCTGTGAACGCAGCTACTGGCGGCAGTCGATTTTTATGAATGAGCCTTTTGGCCTCAGCGTTCCGTTGAGAAATTGTGAAAGGCATTTCTTGTCTCTGCGCATAAATTTCTGTTAATTTAAAGCGCATAAAAATCAACACAAAACATTTTATGTTAATGAAAATAAAAGTGGAGCCAGGTGAAAGCCCCAACAGCAGCTACTGCATCTGCCTTTATCTCAGCCTCAGCCTCCGCTTCAGCCTCTGTATCATCATCATCATCATCATCATCATCATCATCATCATCATCATCAAACAGTAGCCAAAAAGCCCTCACAGGCTCTGGCTCTGATTCAACAGTTACCCAAAACAGATCTCAGCCGGATAGCCGGACAATTAATGATCATCGAGCCGAGCGACTAATGAGCATCATTTGTACCGCTCCAAGCCTAGAACAGCGCTCAGCCTGAGAACCAAGCTGGCATATATATATGTATGTATGTTGTTGACCCGCCTGTCGAAAAGTTTGGGTTTTGGCTGAAATACGTTTCACAGTGCGTTCCGAAGTCGCCTAAGTCGCAAAGCTTGACAAATCGAGGCTCGAAACGATACTTGAAGGCATTTTAAAAGCGTGAAAGCAGGCTTAATGCATGATTAGAGCCATTAAAGTGGGCTTAAGTCAATAAAACTGTTCACGCTCGGCTTTAATATAATGCTAGGGCCACAAGGCGCAACAGACTGAAAAGCTCTCTCTGCGAAAAGTCTTAAATAGAGCACAGTAGAGGCTGACTCAATTTGGGTTTATGAGTTAATTTCTTCAAATATGAAAATATTAAAACTCGAAATTAACTTGAAATTGAAGAAAGCTCTTTGAAAGCTACAGAATATATAAAAGCTTACGCCTTTGGTGTATTTGTAATAAGACAAGCTTTAAGTTTAAGACGACTAGGTTTAAGCTGAAGTTAGAGTAAAACAGCTGTGTACGTGGAGCTTAAAAGCTTTGGAAATTTATTTGGCATCCTATAAAGAAAAATTTGAAGCAATTTACGAACATTTTCTTGTAATTCATTCTTCCATTCAGATATTAAGGAACGTAAATAAGTAAAATAAATATAAAGATTATAGCCACTAAATTCAAGAGTAGCTTTATGTGTTTTAAACTACTTTCGCTTCAAGCTGTGCCACACATGAGATTTCGTAGAGCCTTGAGCGAATTCTAATGCTGTCTTCATTAAACTTTCTTAATATCTCTAAAAGTTTTACTGGTTGAAGCTGAGCTTTAATAAGTTGCTTAAAGCTCTTCGAGTCAAATATCTAAAAAAAAAATGGTGAATGAAATTGCTTAGCTTGAGGCAGTGCTTATCGCAGATTTACTTGGCAACGATCACAGATCACAGATCACGGATCACGGATCATGGATCATGGATCATGGATCACGATCTGCGGAGCTAGTGCAATGTGTGTGCGCCTGTATGAGTGTGTGCTGGTGTGTGTGTGTGTCATAAAAGTGAGTGCGTGTTACAGCATCCAAATGCGAGGTGTTTGATGTTGGCCGCTATCTTATCGGGACGTAAGTAGCTGAGTGCCTGGCCGGGCCGGGCCCGTCACACCATTAACTTTGTTTTATAACTTAATTTTGGTCGGGGCATTCAGAGAGGCGGGGCGAAACAACAAATCGACACTTGTTTAATATTTAAATTTAAATTTTGATTATAATTTGTTGTCTTTGCGTTGCGTTGCGTTGCGTTTGCTTTGCTTTTCGTTTCATTTCGTTCGTTTTGTCTCTTTTCCTTGCCTTGCCTTGCCTTGCCTCTCCTTTCCTCTCCTTTGGCTCTCTTCATGGGCATTTTAATGAATGAAAACGGGGTCTGTGTGTGGGCACAGCCCCAACCGGTGGCTCCAAGACGTGACCACCACACGCTGTGCTGCTGCTGCTGTCTCTTCATCTTCTGCTGCCTCTTCGTCTTCTTCTTCTTCTTCTTCTTGTTTTATGGCACTTGGACTAGGCCGGATAAGCAGCAACAGGGGCAGCATCTATTTAAGTTCTTTGCTTAATTAACGAAAGGAAAACGCAAAGCGTAGCGAAGAATGGGACATAAAAATTAATTAGCAGCACCAAAAAAAAAAAACAACAACAACAACAACAAAAATCAAATGCATGAAAAACTCCAACTCCAACTCCAACTCGAACGTGCGTCCACATATGAGCCACCTGAGGCAGGTGGGCGCAGGGCACAGGTAGGCGCTGTGCGCATACGTGCCGGGTGGGCGTGGCTTGCCCCGCACGTTCAACGCCTGAGATTGATTCAAGCTAAAAATTACTCGACAAGCGGATAAACAGTGGAACCTGGCTAAATCAGATTTTGGCTATTGAAGCGGGTCTAGAATAGAAGAATACCCCGCTTAGACTTAATCAATACTAAATTCTCAGCTTTATACTAGCTGAAGCTGGCAACGAATTCAGGGATCTACGACATTTTGATCTAACTTAGTGAATTCTAAAATCAAAATCTCAGAGGCTCTCAGAAAGTCTCAGAGCCCTAGGATCTATCAGAAAACCTCAGCAAGCTCTAGGCTAGCGCATTTATTGAATGAAGATGATGAATGGGCGGTATATATATGATATATTTATAAGGTGTATAAGACTTTACTCTTTAGCCAAAGAGTAATTGACCGTATGGACTGAAAAAACTAGACACATTACTATGCAAACATCAACAATTGCTTCAGGTCTAACTCATTTTAATCTAGGAACCATCGGATCAGACATTTGCTGATTGTAACTCTACAAATGGAACCACTTAGAGCTGGTCGTATTTAATATTTTGAATTCGAAGCTGGCTCAAGCTACATCAAATTGAAATTCATTCACCAAATGAGCTGCGTTTCTAATCAAATTACGTGCCCATTGCCTAGTCTTCCCTCTCTCCCTCTACCTCCCTCTCTGTGTGTGTGCGTGTGTGTGTGTTTTGTGTCTTGTTTGATTTTTATTATTATTATTATTATTACTATTTGTATTTTTCTTTTGCTGCTCATAATTAAGTGTAAATTTATGCAAATTTCTATCAATAGGGTTTAGTAAGTTGGCCCCACCGAAAATTTTCGATACGTTCGCCCGCCCCCGAGACAGGTCGATTTACCTGTTTCTCTCAGTTGCTGTTGCTGTTGCTGTTGTTGTTGCTGTTTGGTTTCTTGATTGCTTTTTCGTTGATTGAGGAAATTGTCGACGTTTGTCGTTTGTTCCAAATTGGCAGCTAATCAGTGGGCTAAATGCAACGGAAATCCCAAAAATGTATGCCATATGCATAAGTAGACGTTGACTGAATGAGCGCGAGAGAATGGGAGGGGGGGGTGGGGGGGGGGGGGGGGGGGGGGGGGAGGGTAAGCCGTCACTGGCTTCAGCCCACAATTTCCGTGCGCTATGCTAATGCCCAATCTATTTAGGTGGCCCAAAGGAAAGTCCGAAAAAAAAAAAATGTGCTCAAAGTCGAAACAAAAGCAGTAACCAAAAGACGCTAATTTATAAGGTGGCCGAGCGGCAAGCTGTGTGTTTGGGGCCAACAGCTTTTGGGGCCGAGCATCAGTTGCCCATCAAAGCCATAAAAATGTGCGTTAATAACATTGCCGCCAAAGTAAAGTTGGCAATAAAATGGCAGATTCATGTGACGATGACGACGATGACGACGATGACGACGATGGCGATGGCGATGGCGACGGCGACGGCGCTGCTACCGACGCGTTTGGTGGGAAATACGACCCTGGCTATAAGTATAACAACGACAACAACGACAACGGCAACGACAACGTCAACGACAACAACGACAACGTCAATGAGCCTGCTGCGGCTGCTGCCTCTGCTTGCAACTTGCGAGGCAATAAAATTTACGTGCCATAAATTTCCACACAAGGCTGCAGCTCGAGCTGTGCCGCTGCAGCAGCGGCTTTTGTAGATTCGCATTTATGCGTTTAATGATAAAGAAGAACGCAAACGACTTTGACTTCAGCTTGGAGCTGACCAAGTCTCGTCCTCTCCCTCTCTCTCGACTCACTCTCTCTCTCTCTCTCTCTCTCTCAGTCGCCCTGCGTCTGCGTAGCGTGCTGGCAGCAGTAGCTGGCCGAATGGCTAGCTTAAGTGCCGCATTGCGTTTCCTTGCTGTTGTTGTCATTGTTGTTGTTGTCATTGTTGTTGTTGTTGTTTGTGAATCGTCTGCGGCGCTACCGTTGGGGTGCTACCCCTACCAAAAATGTGGCCACACAGGCGACACCAGCAGTACTTGGTGGTCTCTCTCTCTCTCTCTGTCTTAATCACTCTATCTCTCTTACTCGTTCTCTCTCTCTCTCTCTCTCTCTCTCTCTCTCTCTCTCTCTCTGTCTGTCATAAACAACATCATCACTGATCAGGCGCTGAACTACGCTCAGATACCCTTCAGCTAGGTAGATACTCCTGAACTTATTCACAGCTCATATTCTTCTTTTACTAGCTCCCTTTATAGATCCCTCCATAGATTCCTTAAATATATCTCATACCTTTCGCCTTATGCCTTCTTACCCCTCAGCTCATACATTGGCATATGAAGCTTCCTTCTACCCACACTCAAAGCAAATTTCCTAGGACGTCGGGAAACCTGACTTGGACTATATCTAAGATATGATATGCATCAGCTTAGGAATTTGTGTATAACAACTGCAACAGATCTAAGGCAGAGCTGGCCGAGGCACCAGTATAATCTGTTCTGCCTTAGAAGTGAGCTTACCCTTGATTACTGCTCTCCTCTTCTCTCCTCTCTTTAGCACTCCCTCTCGCTATCCTTTCCAAGGCTAATTAACAAGTCTTGCATAGTATTGCAAATGCATCAAATGCGCACGCGCAACTGGAATTGTCGCTGGCGATGGGAAAGGCGATTGCTGCCACACAATTGGCGTCGATTTGGTGGCAAGATGCAGCCAGCCGACGGCACGCACCTCACCATGCAAAGCAGCAACCGGAGCTTGTTACAAAACAGTCCAAAAGGACAATTCGACAGCTGCTGCTGCTGCGGCTGCGACGATGGTGGCTGAGCCGGCGCCTCATTGCTCTACGCCCCCCGCTCAGCCTCAATTGTTGCGGCGCTGCTTGAAGATGAATGTGTGTCGTTGTCTGTTGTCGTCTTGGCGTCTTGGCGCTCGTTGCCAGCCTTGTCAGCTCTTGTATTTTGTATGTAATTGGCTTGGCTCTTAATAGATGGGGCGCATGGGTCGCACTGCCGGCGTCACCTGTCGCCTACTGTGGACAGACCAGATTGTAGTTAACTTGCGGGTACAGCAACAGCAACAGCAACAGCAACTGCCTGGCGACGAAGACAACCACAACAACAACAGCAACAACAACAACTTCGGCATCGGCAACCAAAAAGCCAAAGACATTTGCAAATCTTTTGTTTCTCATGTCCGATCATTTCTCATATAGGCGAGCAGGCGACGACAAGACCCCAAGACCCAGGTCCAAGACGACGACAAAGGCATACCGCAGGCGCCAGGCCCCAAAAACAAACAACCAGACAGCCAGACAACGACGACGACGACGACGACGACGACGGCGGCGACCAGCGTCCAGCTCGAAAACGAGCTCAAAAACGAGCCGGAGCGCAGGCTGAGCGCGGGTTGAAGGAAATTTGTTCGTCTTTTTTAGATTTTTTTTCTGGCCTTTTTTTTTTGGTTTTTGGCTTGGCTATGCATTCAGAGAAACGACGCACGAGCTGCCACAGAGGCAGCCGACAAGAGCTGAGCGCCAGGCGGCCAGGCAGGCAGGCAGGCAGGAGGCTGCAGTCGTGGCATTGTCTTTGCCCGAGCGACATTCAAATCTTAACTTGAAATCAACGGGCGAACGCGAACGCGAACGCCAGCGCCAAACAAATTCAAGCTGCCAAAATAATAAGCAGAGAGCGCAGCAGCAGCGTCCACTGGGCGCCCTTAGACCCTAGGCCCAGGCTGCCGTCCAGTGGCAGGCGCTGCTGAGTTTTATGGACCCTCCACTGGCCAAAGAGACAAATGCGTCGTCGTCGTCGTCGTCGTCGTCGTTGTCGACTTCGACGTCTTCGTGAAGGTCGAACGGCTAACGCCAGTCGCCAGCTTTTGGCGCTCTGGTCAGTGGTCGTTGCTGGCGTCGGAGCTGGGGGTGAGGGGCTAGCGGAGGGCAGGCTACCCAAAGGGGGTGCTGCGGCGCACCGTAGCAGGCAACGTGGAGCTGCAGATAAGAAATTTTTGCTGAAAACTCGTGCGCGCGCAAAAAGGAAGCGACAGCAATGAAGTTTGCTTCTTCTTCTTCTTCTTTTTTTTATATATATATATATTTTATTTTGGAACGACGACGACCGGTTTCATATTGATGACGACGATTTTGGCGAATGAGGCCTGCCTGCTGCCTGCATAAAATTTGTTTGCCATGAGAAACAGCAAGGGGCAAGCGAGCCAGAGACAGAGCCAGAGCCAGAGACAGAGAAACAGAATCAATTCCCAGTCCCAGTCTCAGTCTCAGTCTCAGTCTCAGTCTCAGTCGCAGACCCCATTCAGGCCCAGCGCGTCTCTGCGCGCTCTTCGCCTCGGTTATGTGTTGTTGTTTTTTTCTTCTTCTTCTGCTTTTTGGCATACAAATTGGCTAAGAACGGCGTCGGTAGCGGCGCATTTTAGATGGCTATCAGTAAATAGAACACAAATGAAATTCATCGATAGAAATCGAAATCGCAACAACAACAACGACAACAACGGGGGCGGTTGCTACAAATCAAAAAAGCAAGAGAAGAGAAGAAGGAGGAGGAGGAAGAGGAGGAAGAAGAGGAGGAGGAGGAGTAGGAGTAGGCAAAAGGGGTATAAACCACGGCCCGTTAAAAAGCATTCAGAGTGTCTTTGCGGGCAGACAACGTTGTCGTTGTCGTCGTTGTTGTTGTCGCTGTTGTTGGTGTCGTGGCAACCATGTGATGGAGTACACATGTTGCCGTGCACTTCTTGGCTGGCACGACAGCAACAGCAGCAGCAGCAACCGCAGCAGCAACCGCAGCAGCAACAGCAGCAGCAGCTCAGCCAGTGGGCGGCCCCAACGTGTTTGACCTTTGCACCAGGCACCTAGCTTACCTGGCCACCCTTGGACGTGGCCGTGCACCAGCACCAGCCAGCAACGGCAGCAAAATGGCTTAAAATTACAAGCAATACAACACTTAGCACCGCCGGGCACCACCACAGTAGTTCGGCTTGCCACACAGCCTAGCCTATCAGAGCTTGGGCTCGACGGCTCGACGGGCGGCCACAATGGCCGACCGAGCTCCTTTGGCAGGGGGCCGGTTGACAGAGGCAGTTGGTGAGAGCGGGGGGAGCGAGAGAGAGAGAGAGAGAGAGAGAGTTGCGACTCTCGGTATATGAGCAATGTTTGAAAGTTTCAGAATTGCGCGCCAGATGCGATGCGATAAGCGAACCGCCAATGCAACGAACTCTGTTGAGCTGGCATTCAATTGAAATTGAAAGGGGCATTCAAAATTGAACAGGCGTAGAGTCGATAAAACGTAATAGAATGTATTCGATATGTGGGGACTTTAAATCGAAATTGAAATTGAATAGTAAGGAAAGTACACGTAACTTAAATTGAAGTTGATATCAGGTTAGAAATTGAAAGTGAAATTGAACATGATTAGAGCTGTAGAAGAAGTGCAAGAAATCGAAATTCAGTTGCAAAGATATTTACTATATTGCAATAGAATTCAATTTCATTTCTTTGAACATCTGCATCAACTGTAATCAATATCAGCTCTACGCATTTTCAATTTCAATTTCAATTTCACTTTCAATCTACATTTGCACAAAAAATAGCAATGCCATTCAATCCTTCATTTCCTGATGGAGAGGAAGATGTGTAATCTTTGATAAAAGTTTTTATATGGAATATATATTCTCTACATTGAAATAGAAATCTAGAGAAAATATTTCTGCGATTCAATTTCAATTCTCTAGAAGCAGAAATTGAAATCGGACTTATGCTGAGTTGCAATGAAAGTTGTCATTGATATTGAAATTGAAATATGCATTGAACAAATAGCGAAAGAAATGGAAAAGTTTATTTAGCAATGGCAATAGAAGTTTACAATTTTTAAATAATCCAATACAATAATTAAATAATCCAAGCTGTCGATTAGAGAGGTAAACTCAAGTTAAAATCAAGCTGTAAGGCTGAAAAGCCTTATACAGCCTGTAGTTAATATGCATGCTCAAATATCATTTCTGATCTGTCTCAAGTCTCGTCTAGAGCAAAACGAGACCAAGCCAATGCAATCGATTGCAAGTCCAAAGTAAATCTCTCTCATAGTTAGTATAAGATCTCAAAGTGGATTCCTCTGATTGTCATTAGACCCAGGCAATTACAACTGAATCGCAGCATCTGTTTAACATAAAAAAAGAGATCAGTGATCCGCGGTAGCAGCTACTACTGCTGCCCCGATCTGGTGGCCATCTATGACACGCATAGTGGGGAGGGAGCAGAAGAAGAAGAAGCAGAAGCAGCAAGCAGAGACACGACACATATTTGATTAGCCGGGCTCATCTCTCATTTCGAGCCCAGTTAGTTGGATTACCTAAAAGCGTTTTGTGTGTGGGCCCCCCCAACAATGAAGAAGAAGAAGAGGGTACAAAAAAAATGAACATTTGTTGTTGTTGTTGTTGTTGTATATTGCGTTGTTCAAGTAGCTCACGACTATTGTCAATTAATCAATAACAATAGAAATCTGTGGCCCCTGGCGACATAGACCTAGCATACACGATATACGATTCGAATCGAAAAGGCCGCGGCAGAGGCAGAGGCAGAGGCAGAGGCAGGCGCAGGAGCCGGGGCAGGGACTGAGGATGAGGCAGAAGCAAACGGGGGCAGCAGACACACATATAAGAGCCTCTAATCCACTCTAATGACAATGCTGCGAGATGATGTTGATGATGCTCATGCTGATTGCTGTTGTTGTTGTTGCTGTTGTTGCTGCTGCTGCTGCTGCTGCTGTTGTTGCTGTTGATGATGATGATGACAAAATGCCAAACAAGCGACCAGCAGCTGCCTGGAGGTCTGCGGGCACCCTACTGTCGACAGGTCGCTCAGCAGCCAAATGAAAACCAAAACGAAAACACAAACCAAAACCAAAAAAAAAAAAAAAAAGGTCAAGTGGAGGCTCTTCGAGCCCTGTCCGTAGCTCATTCTCACATCATTAATTACAAAATTATTGGGTTTTTTAGCTGCTGCTATACACACACACACACGTACACACACACACGCACACACATGCAAGCAGGTGTAGTTTGTGTCCACGCATTGCCGCAGGAACTGTAACAAGACCTAAGACAACGTCTCTTGGACTAAAAATACAACAACAACAACAACAACAGCAACCAAATCCCCAACGAAATCCAAAAATCAAACAGCAAAAATGTTAATTTTCAAATCTTCGTGGGAAACTGAAATTAGTAGTTAACACACACCAACACACACAAGCGCTGTGTGTGTGTGTGTGTGTGTGCTGTATTTGACTTGTGAATATTTCGTCTCAGCCTGCGGGCGGCCTAGCTATGACTGCGTATTAGCATTGTTGATTAACTGGAATATGAAGCTGCCAAAAAAAGTGAAGCAGAACAGATACACAGAGAGAGAGAGATAGAGAGAGAGAGAGAGAGAGAGAGAGAGAGATAGAGAGAGAGAGAGAGGCAGAGACCAGGAGATAAATCCAGAGAGAGACAGAGACCCGAAGAGAGGGAGAGACTGATGCAGAACTTTTCTATATTATTTAACACCCTTTCGATCATAGCCAAAATAAACCATCGATAACTCAATTTAAGTTCGATAAATATCGATTTTGAACCATGTACATAAGATATAACACATACCTATGCAAAAGCTATGCACTGTCTAGCCAATATAGAAAGCTCTCAGAATGCCTAACTGGTTCTTAAGCTCTGTATAGTTCTCATAAAACTAAAACTTTTTAAAGTTGTTTTCATTAAATGCTATAATTCCATTATTAATCAATTATAAAAATTTTTTAAATAAAGCTAACAATATCTGATTCTCAATAGAAATTTGACAATGTTTAGATATACTTGACTTTCCAAAATTTTGGAATTTAAAGCTACAAAATCTGAGAAACATGAAGAGAAAATCTAGAAAAATCCACACAAAATTAATAACTGAATATGAAGGAAATATTTAGTATCCAAATTGTTGATCTTAAGACTAAAAACCTAACGAAACTCGGGGTAAAATCAGAAGAAATTTAGGAGAAAATGTGTAGGAAATTTTGGCAAAAATACATAAACAATTTTTGTCTATGGCAAATGTGAAGATAAAATAAGAACAATTTGATAATCATATACATATGCAGTAATATATATAGGACAACATTGCAGATCAAGCTTAAGCAGTTTAGATGAGATAAAAATGAAGGCAATTTCTCAAGCTCTCTCTCTCTCTCTCTCTCTCTTTATATGCATACTTAAATATTTATATAGGTACAAGTGTGTGTTTTGGCAGTCTGCAATAATTGAAGTCTAATCTGAGTCACGTCAATGATTGGCCTCTGCAGATTGAGCTTGGCTCGACTTGAGCATCTCACGTCTCGAGGTGGGGCAATTAACCGATTTTTGGTTCTATTTACGCCCGATTCTCTGCCTCTGCCTCTACCCCTGACAACACGGCTGCAAAGCCAAGCAGATGCGATGATTAATATGTTTTTGAGTAGTTCTTCGCTGCAGGCATCAAATCGGACTTTAACTCCAACTCAGACTCTGATTCTGACAATCTCGAGTCTCGCTGTCAGCCACGTCTTCAGCTCCTTAGCCAGTTGACAAATTGTTCGTAAATGGCTGCCAGACACAACTGGAACACACGCACTCCGTCGATCGGGGCCATATGGGCCTATTCGAGTGGGAGCCAAGCCGGATTGATGGCTAACAATTCTTATAACAAAGTAAAAGCAAAAGCTAAGCTCACGTATAGCGATTTAACTGATCATTAGTGAGCGATCGATGGACATTAGCCTTAATAGACTCTCATATATGAATGTATATAGATGTGCATATATAAGACTAGTCAGATAATCAAAGTTATCAATAGATCAGAGCTATATATCAAAAATAATTCCCGATAGAAAATAATATGAAATATGATCGATAAGCATTGGAGCAAACTCTACCTTAAGAGTTAAGAAACTAGCTAAACTATAAGACAGTATAAAATATCTCTTAAAATACACGAAATAATAAGATTTCAAATATATATATATAAGAGTGTACCTAGATCAATCAGTCTCGATCAGTTCAGTGGAATTTTCTCGATATTACATATGAATCTATGGCATGGCCCAACTAAAGTACACATCTCATATACTATATATAGACAACAATGGGAATCTCGGGCAAGTGGAAATGTGGAAAAATAATAAAACTCCCATCTAACAAGCGCCAAAAGCTCTGACAGCCGGCATAGTGATTAGGGCTTAAATATATAGCTCTGATACGTAATATGCACAATTATATATAATCAAATCTGGGGCTAAGCCGCAGCAGGAGCTGCGCTAATCCGGCGCTGAGTGTTTGACTGGAAAGAACCACCTGACAAACGCGATTCAAGCGCTTCAAGTGACAGAAGCGGGATGCATAGAGAGAGAGGCAGAGGAAGAGAGAGAGATGTAAAACTCAGTCACAAACGTAATGGCAATCGTATTCGGGTAAATTGCAATCCTATTAAGTCAAGGCGCAGCTTTAAGAAATCCAATTAAAACCGAAAAGTAGAAAAAAAAAATATCCAAGTGGCTGCGACTCCAAATGAAGCCGTGACAATAAGCTGGATGGGACTCGGAACGACAGCAGTAGAATCTGTGCATAATAATACGTGCATAATGACTGAATGACTGGCTGACTGGCTGACTGACTGAGTGAATGAATGAATGAATGAATGTGAAGCCGGCTGAAGAGCGCGAAACACTCCAAAGACATTAGCGCACTTGAACCCGGACAATGCCGGGTGGTGCGACCAGCGTAGCCAGCAGGCAATCGGGAGCGAGACGGCCCGTAGCTCGGCCGGATTGCAGGATAAGCGGAAATGCGGCTGCCACTTATTGAACGGAAGTGTTTTATTTTACCAAATGTGCGAGCGCGCTAATGAGTGCGAGCGAGAGGGGAGAGGGCGAGTCTATTGATTGACTGCCAATTGTTGGTAAAAAGCTTTCGGGTGTTTGTCAAGTGCCTGGGCCACACCGCTTCGTCCGGCAGAGCAAGCGGGACGGCGAGCGAGCACGAGCCGAGCAGATGGAGTCGACCAGCAGAGGGAGGGGGACCACTGCTGCTCCTGCTGCTGCTGTGGCTGCTGCTGCTGCTGCTGCTGCTGCTGTCAATTTGCATGCAGAGTGCAACGCGCAAATGAGCAGAATAAATTAAGACAAAGCGAGGCGAAACAAAAAAGTGAAACAACAAAAACAGACAAGACTCGACAGGGCAGAGATCGGGCAGATGATGCAGAAGAAGCGGCAGAAGAAGCAGAACAGGCAGTGACAGCAATAACAGCAGCAGAGCAGCAGAGCAGCAGCAGCAGCAGCAGCAGAGGGTGTGGCAAACGGCGCTGACGATGGCCGCTTGACAAAAGACACTTCAGGCAAACAGCAACAGCAGCAACAACAACAACAACACGAAAAGAAGAGCAAAAAAGAAAAAACGCAAAAAAAAAGCTGCGAGCAGAAAATGAAATAAAAGTTAAACATAAATAAAGATGACGAAGCTTCGGCACAAGCAGAGCGACAGAGCCGGCGCGAGGACAGTGCGCGCGTGCGAGCGAGACAGCGCCTATCGAGTGTGAGTGCATGAGCAAAAAGGCGAGAGCGAGAGGCGCCCGATTGCAGTCATGGCTGGGCCGCAATGGCGGAAATGTGTGAATGAGGGCAGAAAAGGCGTTGACGCGCCCTAGCCTAAGGTAAGGCACACACACATGTGCGCGTGTGTGTGTGTATGGCTGCATGTGTGTGTTTAATTAGCACTAAAGTACGTGTATGTGTGTGTGTGTGTGTGTGTGTGGATGCGTGCGTGCAAACGCTTACGCGCGCGCGTTTTAAATCGCGCGCAAATCGCGCCCAAAAAATAATATAAAAACGCATTCGATAAGGCAATTAGTAGTAGCTGCTGCTAGCGCCCCTGCTTCACCCGGCCAGCCTCAATCGCTCGCTCGCTCGTTCGCTCGTTCGCCTCTTAACCCTTCTGGCCGGCCGCAGTGCAATTTGCAGCAAATTGTCGTCGTCTTGAGTGCATTTTAATCGCCCAGTCATTTAATGCAGCAAAAGCAACAACAACAACAACAGCAGCAACTGCAACAGCAGCAACAATAATCATATACAAAATAGTTAAACGTAACACAAGCGCTGAGGGAGCGAGCAGGTGGAGAGGGGTGGGGGTAAATCGGGCGCTTGGAGCCTTGGCAATCAGAACGGCCAGCCAAGGGTTAATTGCTAACCCACTTTATGAACTGGCTGTGCTTCAAACGCGCTCGCTTAATTACAAAAAGCTTCGATCCCCATATGTGTCTATTACCGCTGAATGTATAGATATAGGTGTAGCTACATACACACATACCTATATATATTTACATATATATATATGCTCATATGCATATGTATGCATGTGCTCATGCACACCCTCTTCTGTTGAAGTGCCCGCTCAATCTGGCTGCACAAATTGCTTTATAATCGTCATCAATAAATATAGCCCGCTGCAGTCATTAAGCCCTCAATAATAGACAATGTCTTCCAATATAAACATGTATCTATATATGTATGTGTGTATATGCATCAATATATATCCATGCATACATACATACATACATACATTCCTAATTGTTGCACAAATTGAGCAATCAATGTGCACAAACATCTAGATTTCTTATTTTTATTTTTATTTTATTCTCTAGCTCTTCATTCAAGGTGAGAATTTTGATATGAATTCCAATCAATGTGCTATTGAAATATATAGGAACTATTAAACGAGTCTTCTGAAGTCTTCTCAGAGATTTCGCTATATCTTTTATCTGTGTCTGAGATATATACAATTGCATATTATCTTAGTCTTAATCAATCAATTATGTTTCATATATGAGATAATTATATATATTCATAAAGAGAGTGTTTTAATTCTTAAGAACTTTTCTAGACACTTCGTCCAGCTGCCTCAACAATTTCTGCTTTATGAACTCCTAAGAACTCATTAAACTCTCCATATATTTCATATTCCATCTTTATCTCGCCTTCTCTCTCTTTCTCTCTCTCCCTCTCTTGCTCTTCCTCTATAAGTCTGTCTTTCTCTGTCTCTCTTTCACTTAATCTTTCTTTGTCTCTTTCCCTATATGTATATATCTGTCTTCTTCCCCATATATTTGTCTCTTATTTTCGCTTTATCAACATCTCTCTGTCTCTTTACCTCTTTCTTTCTCTCTCAATAACTTACTCTCTATCATTCTCTAATAAGCTTCCCTCTGTGTCCCTCTTTTTCTGCACCTCTTTTTGTATATCTATCTCTCTCACATATTCTCTTTAATCCCTCTGTCTCTCTCTCTCAGCATATTTCGCTTTCTGTCTGTTTCGGCTTCTCCCATTCAGCCTCTCTATCTCGCCATCTCTCTCTCTCTCTCTCATATCGCAGAGCTAATCACAACTCTACTAGCACCGTCTTTTGCCCCTTCTACTTTGCAACTCTTTTCCGCTGTAGAGGCAAATGTAACACGTCGCTCTTTATGGGTTTTTATTTTTTTTCATGTTATTTTATTTCGATTTGTTTTTTCGGTTATGGGAATTCTCGTGGTTCAGTTTCATTGGAAATCAATGGACGACGTACGTGTCACAAATTATTAATAATCTATAATAAAAAGTATAATTTCAATTTTTATAATGAGACGCGTGTTGAAATGTGCGCAGCCTTCGCCCTCTCTCTCACTCCCTCTCTCTCTCTCTCTCGCACTCTCTCTCTCTGATCCTGGCAACAATCTATAATATACATAAATATGTTTCTCCGTCTGCTTCTTCTTCTTCTGCTGCTGCTGCTGCTGCTGCTGCTGCTGCTTCTTCCTCTTCTTTCACTCTCTCAGTTATTTTTCATTTCATAAATCATCGAAAAATGAAGTTGCCGACGCATACTAATTATATTTTATTTGGTGGTTGGCCACGTTGCGCCCAGTTTTCTGTGGCTGCAACAGTGACGGGGCCAGGCACTGGGGCAGGGGCAGGGGCAGGGGCAACTGTTCAACTGGCGCCAGGCGTTTGCAACTGTAGCGCCGTTGCATGCATTGCCCCGTGTTGCCAGTTGCTGGTAGTTAAATTTTTTTTTTTTTTTTGTATTTCGTTTTTGTTTTTGTTGGTTTTTCCAACGTGACGCCTGTCAGCTGCCAGCCAGGTTATAAGCCATAGCCAGTTAGTGAATGGCCCTGACTCTGAGCTCCGGCCAAGAGTCGAGACAATTAAATGCCTAATTTTGTCTGCCCCGTGCCCCGCGCTCCGCGCCCTGGTGCCCCCCTGCACCGTGCCATCGTGCCACCGTGCCCCGTGGCCTGCACTCGCTCCCGTTGCGTTTGTTTTTCCAAATAATTCATTAATATTTTTTGGTGTGTTTTCATTTCTTTGCCTCTCGCTGGCTGCCTGAGTTGCATGTGCAATGTCCAAAGCGTTGCACTCCCTCTTTCTCGCTCCCCCTCCCTCTAAACCCCCCCCCCTCTCTCTATCTCTCCACCACCATCTTCCGCAGTCTCAAGAAACCGTTAAGCGATTTATATGACATTTGCCAAAAGTAAATGCTATTAAGAAATGGATAAGTGGATGAGAGCTTAAAGTCTATATAGCTCGAGATATAGTAAGGCATATGGCCTGTTCCTTGGCACACATTCATAGAACTACCCATAGATGTCAGATGCAAAATTTTCAGCAGTTACACAGAGGCCTCAATATAATATTGGTATATGTATAGCTCATAAAATTTGAATAAAATATATAAATAATAAAATAACGAAAGATATTCTTTATACACAATCCGTATTCGATTCCTGTTAATTTCGAAACTCGTATGCAAATCTCCCAATCTTTTACATATTCTTTCGGAACTATTCCAAGTTTCGGTAGAGCCTATAGATTTCTATAAACTCGATAAATACTCATGGATATCTCAAAATCGTTTACACTTTCTCATAAAACCTTCTCTAGATATCATCAAGTTTCAGTGGAGGAATATATTCAGTTCTATACAACTCGAGAAATACCCAACTCATAGTCATATGCATTTCTCTGTATAACTAGCTCCTGCAATCATATAACAACTTTTTGTAGATTCACTTGAGAATTTCAGCAAAACTTAAACACTTCAATTATAAATATCTTAAAAATCTTTTGCATTCATGTTATACTATCTATCTCCTAAAATCGTATACCATGTTTCAGCTGATTCGCCTAGGAATCGACTTCAATTACAGCTCAATTATTCATGGTAGGTGGCAAATCCAATTGTGGCTTCAAATCGAATTGAGCGAGCGCATTTAAAATGTACAGTTAAGTGCATATATGCCCAGTTATAGAGGAGTTTTGATTTTTCTCTATATATTACTAAATGCTTTATTAATTGGTGGGCGTGCAAAAAGCAAAAAAAAAAAAAAAAAAAGAAAGAGAAAAACAGAGAAAAACAGAAAAGCAAACACGAGTCTAGCGTGCAGTCGAGTTTGCCGGGCAATAAAATACGAGTTCGCGACGGTCTAAAGTGTTGAGAAACTAATAGATGCAATTTAAGAGATATATACAGATATAACATATTATATCTATATATGTATATAGAGGCAGACTCTAGCATTTGTAACTGTAATTCAAGAGCTACGGCCAAGTCGGCTGACAGCGGCCGTCGGAATAGTGCGAGAATAAAATGTGAAAATGTGAATTAGTTATTGTTCGTTTTGTTTTCAGCTACGTTTTTCCACTCTATGAACAGCAACAACAACAACAGCAACAAGAAGAAAAGCCACAATATGAACAACTAGAAAACTAGATGGAATACAAAAGGCACTTCAGGTAGTTTTAGAGCATTTACATTGCCCGCCTCTTAAGACGAGGCGCCGCATACGAAACCAAGAAAACCAGTGAGAGCACACCCGACTGCATAATACTCGCTCAAGTTCCATATTGATCGAATACGCATATCCCTCTCCCTCTCTCTCTCTCTCTCTAGCAGAAGAACGATCGGACAGTAAAACGAATGGAGAGAAGACAGGCGGAAGAACAGGCATACAAGCAAACGTACGGATGGATGGACAGATATACGAATCGGACAGCTAGATAGGGAGACTGTCGGGCAGACAGACATGCAGAAGTACGGATAGACGGATAGATCAACAAACGGACGGATAGACGAATAGCCAGAATCACGGCCAAACAGATAGACGGACGTACGGTTAACCAGACAGAAAGACTGACGGGCAGACAGACAGACAGGCGGATGGTACGGATGGCTCAACAGACGGATAGGCGAATAGCTAGCCAAACAGCCAACAAGAGTCAGACGTACGGATAAACGGACGGACAGCCAGACTGATGGGCAGACAGAGAGGCAAACGTACGGAGCGACGGACAGATAAACAGACGGACGGACAGATGAATGGCTAGCCAGACGGGCGACCAACAAAACATTAATTGAATAAACAAAAATCGAAAGCCAATACACTGCTCTCGCATTGTGAGCGAGTATGCAAAAAAAAAAAAAAAAAACGAGCTAGAAAAGACAGAGTGTTGCAAGATTTAACAAAAGGTGAAAAAAGAATAGAAAAAAAAATGAAATGAAATAAAATAAACGTTGCTGCTGCTCGCAGCGTAAAATTAATTTAATTAATTAACGCTAATAGTATTTTATTTTTTTCATTATTATTTTTTCTCTCTCTCACTCCCTCTCTCTCTCTCTCTCGCTCTCTTGCGCTCTGCATATGCGCGTTTTTAATCAGGTTTCAGTTGTAGACAAACTTAATTACAGGCAATATAGTTGTCTAGCTGTTGCTATTGTTTATGCATAAACATATTTATTAACGACTTTATAGAACAGCAACAGCAACATCAAACAGGAATAACAACAACAACAACAACACTAGCAACAACAATTTGTGCTTAACACGAAGCGAACTGAACTCGAGCGAAATGATTGACGCATTGTTTGATACATTGTTGCCCATTTGCCATGTGACACGCAAAAATCATGTCACACAGCAACAGCAACAGCAACAGTAACAACAACAACAACAATTATCATCATCTAAAGCAACGCGCAAAGCTTTTCTTAATGAGCCAACACACAATTTGCGTGACGTTTGCACAAAACAAAGGCCCAAAGCGACTTTGTTGTAGCTGCTGTTGTTGTTGTTGTTGTTGTTGTTGTTGTTGATGTTGCTGTTACCTTTTCACCTGCCTGCCAATAATCAAACAGCAAACACATTTGACATTTGTCAGTCAATAAAAGTGTCAGCACGCATTTGACAAAAGTTGTGGGTGCAGCACGCAGAGCGAAAGAGAGAGAGAGAGAAAGAGAGAGAGAGAGAGGAAGATGGAGAGAGACAGAGAGAGAAGGTCAACCAATTGTAGAGAAAGTAGAGAGTGAGAACGAGATAGGAAGTGGGAGGGAGCGATAGTCAGAGACAAAGAAAGAAAGGATAGAATGTGAGAGAGAGAAAGAGAGATAGATAGAGAGAGAGAAAGAGATAAATAGAGAGAGAGAGAGAAAGAGAGTTGGACAGGAAGACAAGGAAAGAAGGCAGTAAGAGAGAAGCAAATAAAAGGAGATGGTCAAAGAAAGAGAGAGAAAAAGAATAAGAGGATAACAGTTAAAAGTTAGATCTGAAAAAGTGATCGTAAGAAAAAGCGGAAAAACTTGTTGCACAAGCTTCCTACTTCTCTAGCACACAAAAAAAAAAAAAAAAATAAAGGAGCTTTAAGCAGCTCGTTGAACTCGATTAAGTTGAAGCTATTATATTAAGCATGAGCGCAAGCTTTACCAAAAACTTTTGCCCTAAAGAGCTCATGCCAAGCACGTTTGAAAACCCTAATGAAGTCAAATTCACATCGATTTTCACATTTGGTTTTCAAAAATGAAAATTTAAACTAAGCAAAACATACAAAAATCGATTAAAAAGCTTCATTCAAGCTGAAAGCTCAACAAGCCAGTGAAATAAAAAAAAAAAAGCTACATAGATTTCGTTTGCGGTAAAATTGATAAACTTCCACAACGGAAGAGACAACACTTTGTGGAAGATTTTCACCTGGTCGACAGATCAGCAATATGGAGCACAGGTACATGGCACAGGTAAGCTGAGCGGTTAAGGGGCCAGACGACGGCCAGGGCAGAGCGGGCAGAGCTGCGCAGTTCGCAGCATTTGCCAACTGCCAACTGACTTTGAGGCTGATTAGCTGTGCGGCGCCAGATGTTGGGAAAGACAAAAGACTGAAGATGCGGAGCACTTCCGTCTGCAAGCGCCAGGCTTATCTAACCAGATAACAGGCAGACAAATAGACAGAGAGAGAGAGAGAGAGAGAGAGAGAGAGAGAGAGAGAGAGTGAGTGATGAAGAGAATTTAAACAAAGGGAGGACAAATATCTCTAACTCAAATAGAAACAAAAGCAAATACAAACAACAGCGCAGACAATGCAGAAGGAGAGAGAGTGAGAGAGCGAGAGAGAGCGAGCGAGAGGGGGGAGAGTAGCTTGTCAGTGTACAGGTGCTCAGCAGGTGTGGGCAACAGGTAAGTCAACTGATTAAGTGCATCCAAATGCAATCATCAACAAATTTCAACTTCAATGAGAATAAGGTAGCTAACTTCAAGGTGTTTAACTGTCACCTAAGACTTAAGCCAAAGGCAAAGATAGTGAGCGAGTGGGAGAGGGAGACAGGGCGAGCGAGCGGGGCAGAGCGAGGGAGAGGCCGAGTGGCGCTTGGCATATTTGGCCGTTCAAACAGCCAAAAGACAACAAATAAAAACAAACAAGACCCAAAATCTAGCTGGGCAAACAATACACCAAAAGCCTATTAAACGCGAGAAGACAAAAGACAGCAACGAATTCTGAATACCCTGTAAAAAAAATTAATTAAATATTACAAATATTTTTAATGTTTTACAAATTTTAATTTGAGTTTATTTAATTGCTGTGGAGCTAAACCCCCTTTCTGACTGCTGAATACCCTGTAATTCAGCTGAGAACGTTTCTAAATGAGACTTTGTTGCAATTGAAGACAACGAAAGCAATTAATTAATTACCAAAACTAAATAGTTAATAGGCCCAACTAATATGCCCATTCGCTTGCACTTGGCAGGGCATTGTGATATGCGTTTAGAAATCTATTTGCATCGCGCTGGCAGCAAATATTGCACTTCCGTTTCAATGCGACGATGCCGAAATTCAAGTCAAGCTTGTCTATTTGCTTACGGCTAATGGAAGAGTCGCTGACAGCAGCTGCCACTGGCAGCAGCAGCAGCCGGGGCACGCCCACCTCCCGCCCTGGCAACCCTCTTGGCCTCTTGTGCTCTGCTGCCTCTTTCATTCTATCAGCTACATATATACAATTTGTTTTTTTTTTTTGGCAACAATGAGGCGAGTGGCAACAAAAGCGCTGCCAGAGCTGGAGAGATGTGCCTTTTTATTGTGGGCGTACGAGCGGTGTGTGTGTGTGTGTGTGGGGGGGGGGGGGTGTCTGGAACTTGTTACTATTGCCCACGCATAGCAGCAGCCGCAGCTGCTGCTCATTTTGCTGGCGGGGCCAGAGACAAAAGCCGGGGTTTACTTTTTAGGCATTGTTAGATGACTTAATCGTTAGATTTGCTCCGTTTTTCCATTGTGCAGCAGTGTGAGAAAGAGAGAGGGAGAGAGGGAGAGTGAGAGTGCGCCGTGCAGACAAAACGTCTCACAACGGAAACGCGGCGCTATAATAAATTTGTCTTCAGCTGTCGTCGGCCTCAATTCCTAAGCATTTGTTTGGACATGGCACGAAAAGAGGCTGCCCGCAGTCGATGGCGACAGCGACAGCGACAGCGACGTCGACGGCGACGACGACAGCGAGAGCATTTGATATCCTGCAGCGTGTGCGCCCTCCCGGCGGGAGCCGCCAGTCAAATGCGGCGTATGCGCAATATGCGCCAACGGAAAACTAAATGGGAAAACACAAAGAAAAGGCAGAAGGAATACAAAAGGGAAAGGGAAAGGGAAAGGGCCAGGGAGGGCTGCCCAGCCGAAAATTATGTTGTTGCGGCATTTGAAGCAAATGCAACGTTAACGTGGGCGTCTCTAATCTTGTTTGTGCGGTTCGCTAATCGCTCCGATCTGATCAGCTCAGCCCGCCTACGGCTTTGTGTGGCACGCCGGATTAGGAGCAGATCCGATCCGTTCAGTTCGGCTGCTGCTGCTGCTGCTGCTTCGTCTCGTCTCGTCCTTTCCATTCGTTTTTGTCGGCTCCTGTCAACGTCTTTTGGGCTCATCATTAGCGGCCGCTCTCGCCTTTGTCTGGCTGACTTCGGCAATTTCATGGCCCGCATTGGCATCCAGAGATTCATTCAGAGCTCACTTGACATCTGTCGGCAGCTCGCCTGATGTCATCTTGTCCTTTCTCCTGATCCTGTTTCGCCTGCGATTAGTCCTTGCCCGAGCCCCTCTCGAGGCAGTCATTAGCCTCTCCTCTCTCCTGTCTCCTGTCTCCTCTCTCCTATCTCCTGTCCGCTGTCGATCTTCGGCTTGTCACACAGGCATCGAACTGCCGTATTTAGCCTCATTTGCCTTTGTTCCCTTTGTTCTCGCCTCTTACTTTACCTACTTTATCACTCGTTTCATATTGATTGGCTTGCTATGGCTTACAGATCACCAAAAACTCTTAGAGTCTGCAGTTAAAGTGGCTTAACCCGCACTTTGCCTCTCCAGATCTGCAGATCTCTGGGTTTGGAATGTAAAAACTTCCTTGAGCACGAATTATGAATTTGTAATTCTCTCTATTTTTCTCTCCCTCTTTCTCTCTCTTTCTCTCTCACTCTCCCTCTCTCTCTCTCTGTCTTTCTCTCTCTCTCTCTCTATCTAGTCTAAATTTAGGGCTCGCAATCATTATGACCTTCAAACTATATCTCTCTGTCTCTTCTCTCTCTCTCTCTCTCTCTCTCTCTTTGTTTGTTTCTCTCTCTTTCTCTTTCCCTCTCCTTCTCTCTTTCTGTTAAGATTAGAACTCGATGTCCACAAGCATTCATCTGAATAGCTATGAACTTGTAATTCTCTCTCTCTTTCTCTTTCTCTCTCTGTTTCTATTTCTCTTTTTCATTCTCTTTCTCTTTCTCTCTCTCACTCGCTCTCGCTCTCTCTCCCATTGTCTCTCAGTCTCATCTAACTATAACCTAAAGAAAAATCGCACTTTCTTCCTTTCTCTCTCTCTCGCTCGCTCTACCTTTTCTTTCACTCTCTCTCTCTCTCTCTCTCTCTCTCTCTCTCTCTCTCTCTCTCTCTCTATCTCTCCCTCTCTGTCTATTGTCCACTTAAATCCATCTAATTTTTCTTACTCTTCCTTCTGCAATCTGAATCCGCAGCTTACTCTCTGATATTCCCTCTCTCTACCACATTCTCTCCCTCTCTCTCTCTCTGCCTCTATGCATTCTAAACTTGAAGCTTCTCTGCTTGCAATTGCATCTAAATCTCAATCACACTTAGGACTTATCTAGCTACAATCTCAAGAAGTTTCTCCATCTCGCTCTCGCTCGCTATTTCTCTTTCGCTCCCTCGTTGCCTGACTTTGTATAAGGTATTTCTGTTTGCCTAGCGCTTTAAGTTCCCGCTTTAAGTCTGAGTAGCGAAGCATTCAACCCACATCTCTGGCCAACTGGCAGCCATCATTGCAGCGTGTGCCAAATACCAAGGAAATATTTCTGTTCTTTTTTATGAGAAACTTGGCCGTTGCTGTTGCTGCTGTTGTTGCTGTTGTTGTTGTTGTTGGTGCCGCCACGCAATTGTTTTTCCAGTTATTTTCAGTTGTTTGCTATTTTCGTTTCTGCACACAAGACGGAGCTCTCGTATTTTTCGCATGGCCGTCAACTTGATTTGAATATTAAAAAATTCCAAAACATAAAAGGTATTTTTATTTGTGATATTTTGTCGCACCTCAGCGACAACGTACTTGCCACCTCGTCAACGTCTCTCGGTGCGGCACGACAACGAAATTAAGTCAAAAATGCGGCCATGCCTTTTCATTCCCCGGCCAAACTGAGCCGGACTGGACGGGACGGTGCTAGCCTGGCCTAACCTGACCTGGCCCGAGCTGTTTGCTTTTTTCATTCCTCTCCCTCTCGCGCTCGTTCTCCCTCTTCCTCTCCCTCTACCGTGTTTCTTTTCATTTTATCACGGATCACAGTCAACGTCCCGGTTTAATTTAACATAAAAGCGCGTTCACCATTAGGCGCTTTAACCAACCCCCTAGCTAACTAACCGCCCGCCCCACCCCCCACAGCCGCCCCTCTCGCCCGCCTTTTTATGGGGCATTGAAATTTATGAGGCATGCTCAGGTTTTTATTAGATTTTAACTAGCCTAATATATAGGACTGGCGCCAGGGCCAGGGCCAGGGCCAAGCAGGGCTGGGCCCCAAAACGCAACGTGCTAAAAACATTAAATATGTTAATAAGTTTCAACGCCCCACCCACAGCCAACGGCAGAGAGAGAGTGAGAGAGAGAGAGAGAGAAAGAGGGGGGGTGGGGGAAGGGGGGTGGTGCACAAGCGCAAAATTAACTAAAATGTTCAAGTTTTAGCGCCAAAGTCAGAGCAAAGCGAAAACTCGGAGGTTGACACATTTGGTAATGAGACATGAGAATGGAAAGGAGAACGGGAACGGGAACGAACCACTGCAGCGCCGCTGAGTGTGGTGCCGGGCTGTGGCTTAAGTACCGTCGGTCACGTCAACTCGTCAACTCGAAAAAGTCAGAGCTGGGCGAGCTGGTAGAGCTGGCGTTATGCTAATGCCCAATGCCCAATGGCTGATGGCTGATGGCTGATGGCTGATGCCTAATGCCTAATGCGCAATGCTAATGCCCCGCGTGCCACTTACAAATATGACAGATGTCTGGGCGCAGTCGCTGGCCTCTGGAATCTGATGGCGTTTCGTTTTATCTGCGTGTAGCTAGCTGTACGCAATTGAGGTTAACACTTGCCCACTCAAGGCAGCCGTCTGATAAGATTGGAAATTAGCTACAAAATGCGGGGCTAGGCCGAGAGCGAATATTCATAGGTGAGCGAAAAGTGAAAAGAAACGAGCGAGGGGAACGAGGGAGAAGAGAGAGAGAGAGAGACAAGAAATGAAGCAGTGAAGCAAGGAAGTATTTTAAGGAAGACAAAGTTTTGGAAAGTGAAAGGTAGAAAGGGTAGTGTAAGAGGGAGAGAGGGAGAGAAAGAGAGAGAAGGAGAAAGAGAGTAGAGGGAGAATGGGAGAGAGAGAGTGGGAGGTATGATACCATGGAGCTAGTGAAGCAAGGAAGAATCGTAGAATGGGGTAAAATATCATAAGAAAACAAAATGAAGAGGGAGACAAAACAAGGAGAGAGATAGAAAAAGTCAGACACAGAGAGAGACACACAGGAGGAGAGAAGTTTTCCAGGAACAACAATAAAAGAGATGCGGAAAATGAGTGAAGAAAGTACCGATTCATATGGAAAGAGTGACAAGAGAGGTAAAGGTAGACTAATGAAAGAGAAATAGCGACACCCAGAGACAGGCCAAAGAAAAGTTTCAATAAAGTCTAGAAAGCCAAAGATTTCTTTGCTAAGCGAAGTAGTAAGCTGTCGAGCACCGTTCCTGCCCCCCAATTGAAATTTCCCTCAATTCGGTAAACGACTTTAAAATGCAAAGTTAGTTCCGATTCCTATACATTTGAAACAACATTAAACACACCCATAAAGATCTGATATATGAAGTGAGGTTGAGTGCTGCACACATTCTCCCCATCAAAGCAAATGTAGAGCATAGTGGAGCAGCTAAACTCTTTATGCTGCATAGCACCGACTCAGCTTTGATTGAGCTCATGGGAGAAATTGAAGTAGATTTCGCAACGGCAGGCGATGAACTTGAGTTGGTTTATTGTCGAGCTGTGAAATGAAAAACTATGAAAATATTTCCGGCAAAATTCTTGAAATGCAGCCAGAGTCGTCGACGCACAATTTCCAGCTCTCCTCCACTCTGTCCCTCCCTCTCTCTCTCTCTCTCTCTCACACACTCTCTCTGTCTCTGTCTCTGCGTGTGGCAAAGAGGAAATACACACAGCTTGGCTGAGAAAGGATAATTGATGGGCCAACTGGGAGGGCGGTCTGCTGCTGCTGCTGCTGTGTGGGGGAGTGCGGGGCGTGGCAGGCACTTGTAAAACTGTTTGCCAAAAATATGCAAGCAATTAAGGCAACTATTTCCGGAGCAGCAGCAGCAGCCGCCGCAGCCACCGCAACTTGCAACAGCTGCTGCAACAACAAAATCTAAAACGCCGCGCGTTGCCCAAGGATGCGCCCAGGACACGATTCAAGCTGCTGTTGCCTAATCTGCCCAGCAGCAGCACCAAACTTGATCGCAAACTGATAGCCAATGGGTTTCGGTTGGTTATTTCTTCTTCTTCTTCTTCACATTTTTTTTTCGGTTTTTTGGGTTATTTATTGTAGCCAAGCTGCAGATACCCTTTGCACTCTCTCATCTCTCGACGCCCGTCTGCTGTCTTCGAATGCGGATGGCATGATGTATGTTGGTCCCCTGGTCTCGTTGTCTGCTGTCTATCGTCTGGGTGCGTGCGCCGTTCAGCGTCACGATATACGCTTAGATAGTGAGCCGCAGCGCCGCAATTGATGGCATTAGGCATTAGATAAGAAATCAGACATTTATAGGCACACAGGGACAAAAGGACGGACGAACGAGGGGACTACTCGAACAACAGCAAGCAAAAGCAGCAGCAGCAGCAGGAGAAGAGGAAGAACAACAACATCATAATCATCCAGCGGGCAGAGCTATCATTAAATAGCTTAGGGGTTAGGCCAGCAACACTCAGGGGTTGAGCACCGCCAAGGGTAGCAACTAATTTCGATTTTATTTTGCCAAAGAGAGAGCGAGAGAGAGGGAGAGAGGAATACTAAGAGGTCCTCTTCCAAGCAGCCATTGCCCATGTGAACTACTCAGACCCTTTGTCTGAAACATCTCGTTGATGGAATGCTAAGAAGTTTGCCACAATTAATGGATGGCTAAGAATTGCCAATTGCCGTCTATGGACAGGGGAACTTCAGCTGAGCACTACCACTGAGCGTGGTAGAGGCTGCACAAGACTTGCCACTGCTTATAAAGTAAAGATTTGCCAATCGAAGTAGTTTAGAATTAACCAAAAAGGGGCTTATATAGTAAGGTTGGTACATAGGTCTAGTCGACAGCAGTCGAGATAGTCTAAGAACTTCGGGTCTAACTCAAAGATTTCTGCCTGCATTTTCCTTGAGGTGTCTCAAGGATTTTTGGTAGATTAAAGTAGAAACTTTTAAGTACATCAATTATGAAATGAAGGGCGATATAGAGAAAGAGAGAGGGGGAGAGAGAGAGATAGAGAGAGCTGTAGACAGAGATCGAGTGTGTATGTGTAGATACCCAACACCTCCTAGCAAAGTCTAACAGAAATCTCAGATAAAAACTTTATACTTCAGTACCTCAAATGGAACTTTTTCATGATATAAAGAATCTTCATTATCAAATTCAACATATTTGAGATACATCCATGCCTATTTCAACTACATTCAAATTAATATAAATGCAAGGGCTTCCAACGATTCACATCTATCTGCTCTACTTCCATAGCACTACCTTCTATACGTCGACTTTTAATTATGGTATTTCTTTAATGGATAGTATTATTGTTACTATTATTTATTATCATACACCACATTGGCAAATTATTATTTATATTACCCCAAACTTGCTTAGAAAAGTTCTTGTAGAATATTGATTAACTCATATTTCGTTTGATGCGAGAAAGTTTTGCGTTAGTTCCACAACAAAATGGAGGAGGAATCTATAAATGCATATATATGTATATATCTAAGGCTATATGTAATAGTTAGTTGCTTCATTTAATTGGCTCCATATTGAAAATGGAGGCAAAGCAACCACGAAGCAGGTCCTGAGACAGGAACAGGAACAGGGACAAGGACAGGGGCAGGGGCAGGACTATGGTTAGTGCCACGGGGTCTGCTGTCAACTTCAAAGCAGCCTTTCAAGTTGTATTTTGGGCAACACCTAGCAGGCAAGACAAGATGACTACCTGCCTGGCTATGACAGACAAATTGGCCATATCCCATATCTCAATGCAAACACACACACACACACACATAGAGAGAGAGAAAGAGAGAGAGAGAGAGGGGCGGGCGCACATGATTTTGCGGGCCGCCTTTGATTTTCTAAGCGAATTGTTTCAAGACAAGCCACAGGAGCAACGGTCGCTCGACCGGCGGCAGTGGCAGTGGCAGCGGCAGGAACAGGATCTGAGGCTGGATAACAGGATAAGGATTGAAAAGGCTTGACAGGACATGTGAGCCTCAATTAATTTGATTTGCGTTTCAAGGGCCAGTCGAGCAGCGGAAATGGAACTCCACTTCAGTTTATTTGTCAACTTGGCTGTGATAAATTTTTTGCGCTTGGTCTGCTCCTGCCGCTCCTGCTGCTGCTGCTGCTGCTGCTGCTGCTGCGACTGCGACGCAAGGGCGACGACCACTTGGCCATGGCTGAATGAGCACACAACGAGCCACTGCAGATGCCATTTGAAGATGGCCAACTATGCTTTGAACTATAAATGAAACTAATGCCGGACAGACAGACAGACAGACAGGCAGGCAGGCAGACAGGCAGAGGGAGTCGGCGAGACGACGAGCTGGAGTCGGATGAGCTGCTGCAGCACTTTGGGTCGTTAGGTCCTTGGCACTGTAGCTGGGCCGCTGCTTGACAACGTCTCAGGGCACCGCTTGAAGTGCTGCCAGGCAGGAGGAGGAGGAGGAGGAGGAGAGTGAGAGTGATGGGGGGATCAGTCTGTAGCCTACGTGGGGCGGGCGGCTTAATTGGCAAAGGCATTGCGCCAGCTACAACAATTAAACGCATTAGCCAACACCTCAGACACTGAACGAGAAGTGAGGCCAACCCTCGGTGCAGTTCATTTCAATAATGTTGTTGTTGTTGTTCGTATTTTAGGGTTGCGACAGCCGCAATATGGCCGACAGCATAAACACACACACACACACACGCACGCACACACATATGCGCTTGGGGCGTTTTAAAACGCGCGCGTTTTTTTCCGTTTGTTTGTTCATAATTTTGTGAAATTCTTTTCTAGCTTTTGCTGCTGGCCTGCGAGCTAAGTGCATTTCAATGTCGACTCAGGTTGGCAGGTCAAATGGGCATGCAAGCACAGTTCACAACACACACACACACACACACATATATGTATATATACATATACAATTATATAGATGTGGGCGGTGGGCGTTGCAGCAACGACTTACTGTTGTTTTGACACGCAGCCAGCGGGCACAAATTCAAGCATTCAGGCAGGAGTCGAGCGCGTGAGTGCGGTGGGCAGGCGGGAGGCGGCCAGCGGGGTGACCTCGGTGCCAGGTGCCGTCCGCTGACCGCAAAATGTGTTAAATTATAGATTTGAGCGTTTGCTGAGAGCGACAACAGCTGTTGGAGCACTGCCTCTCTCTCTCTCCTTACAGCTCTCTCTCTCCGTCTCTCTCTCCCTCTCCCTCTCTCTCTCTCTCTCTCTCTCTCTCTCTGTCTGTCTTGGGCGGGGAACACACGCAGCGCCTTGTGTCGGCACGCGGCGTTTGAACTAAGCGAAATTAATGGCCAACACAGGCTACTTAGCGGAGGAGCCAAAGCCCACGCACACAGAGACAACAACAACAGCAACAACAACAACAACGACGACAACGACGACGATGTTGTTGTTGTAGCCCTTATGGCATTCGCTGATGTCTGCGCCGTCTTGTTCGGCTCGCGCGATTTATGACTTGGCATGCAAAGAGGCAAAGCACAGCTAAAGGCGGTGGGGGTAGTCGGGGTAGGCGGGGCAGCCGGGCCAGCAGACATGACAAAACTGCATGGCGCCCGCCAGCGTCGCCATCATTGCGACGCTGCGCGCTGTTTTGCCCACCCGTTGCGATGCCGCCGCCGTCGCCGCTGCCTTTGCCTGATCAATAAAAAAGAAACTGCAAAATTTGCGCAGCAGTTGATGAAATTTACGCGATCGGCAGCGGCAAAGTTCAAAAGCAGCGGCCTTGGCGGCTAAACAAACTGACCACCAAGCAGCCGCCGAGCACCACCGTGCACCACCGTGCACCATCGGCCACCATCGAGTAGCCGCCAAAAGCCAAGCCGCCAATTTGTTTGGCGCTCACTGCGCCCACTGCGCCCCAGCAATGAAACGAAAGTTGTCGTCGTCGTCGTCATAGACGCCGTTCCCGTCTTTATGTGCGTCTTATCCGTGCGTGTGAGAAGTTTTAGATAAGACGCTGTTCGTCTCTCTGTCTCTCTGTCCCGCCGTCTGTGGCGCTGCTTGGCTGCGATACTTCAAAGTGGGCGCCGGGCAGCGCTTAAAGCATTCGCCAGCTACGCAAATTTTGCATTGATAAGCCAGCTGGGAGCAGGAGCTTGGAGGCAGTGGAGGCGAGTGTTAGCTGCCGCAGCAGAGCTTCCTCTACGCACACACACGCACACATGCACACACGCACACATGCATATATGCATGTCTCTATGTGTGATATAGTTAGATAATGATTCGCTTTGAAGTCGGCAGCGGCTGCCGCTGCAGCACGTGTTCGTCCAGCTGTCATCGAGCTGCGGAAATGAGAGACATTTCCAGTTGCAGCAATGCGAAACTAGCGGATCAACAACTTTGTGAATAGATATACCAGAGCCAACTCCGAAGTACTCCGAAAGTTTGATAATTACTCTACTAAACACACATCCGTATCGAAAACATTCAAATCATTTGAATAACAAGCTAAAATGCACACTCCGAATTACTACGAATAACTCCGAATTACTATGAATTATTTGTAATACATACTTTAATTACACTTTAAGCACAATGGGCATTACTGTCAAAAATTCTATATTTGCAATATTCCGAAAGACTACTCATCTTTCCGAATGACTCCTAAGGCCACATATACTCCATTAAACCTATATCAGCTACGTATTGCTAGCAGCAACTCAATATACATTAGTCCGAATCTAGTTGCTAGTAAAAATTCATGAATCACATTACTCCGAAAAAGTAGTCATCCGAATGGATTCTAAGACCACCTATACTACATCGAACGTATAACAAATACGCACAGTAAGCAGAACTTCATAATGTACATTAGTCCGAATTGAATCCGAAAGAGTAGTCACTACTCCGAAATACTTTTCACGCAAAAATATATTTCCTATTTAAATCACGCATAGCAAAGTGAAAAGTCATGATTCACACTACTCCGAAAGACTAGTTATCACTCCGAAGGACTCTTCGCACTACTACAACCTATATAAAGTACGTATAACTAGTAAAAATTCAAAATTTACATTACTCCGAAAGACTCCGAATTACTTTACTAGCATACCAACTACTTCGGAACACATTCCGAAATATCAGTACGCCTTTCAATTCAACACACACTTTAAGTTATGCAGCACTTTCAAAGTAAATCACTCCGAAACTTCTGCAACCTGTCAAGTTTTGTAACCATCGATGCCATTTGTTCAGTTTCGATGATAACTGATAAGAATGAACTGAAAATATATATCGTGTATTTTGTTTTGATCTGTTTTTTTTTTTTTTTTTCATCGAGATACGTTTTTTGTTGTCAGGATCTAGGGCTTAAATAACTAATGCGGTAAACAAAGAAGACGTACAGTACTTACAAATCCATGTTTATCACTAATATTGTTGGTCAATTTTAATTTGTGAAATGAAACAACTTTTTGCATCCATTGCTCACCCGTTGTGGGCGAATCTGGATGGATGTACATGCGTTTTGGCATTTCGGGATCCGCTTTGCCAGCGACCATCCAGCGACTGTTGGAGAAAATGGGATTAATATTTATTAAAATATATACATACACTCACACACACACACACACACACACACACACACTTACCTATTGTGAAATTTATAACGATAATCATCCGCCGCAACGATATCCAGTAGCAATATGTATTTAGCCTTGGCATCCAGACCCGAAACACGAAATTTCATTTGCGGAAACATTTGTCTGCAACAGAGAGAGAGAGAGGGAGAGAGAGAGTGAGAAAAGGGGGGAAGAGTTGTGGTTAGAGCGAGCTGGAGCACAAGTCATTTTGGCTGGGTAATCAAATAAAACATTAATCAGCACGGCATAAAGCCTAAACGCAGCAGCGGTTCTCAGGGAGCCCACCAGCAGGCTCCACAAAATGCCCCAGCAGATGCACACACACTGACACACACACACATGCACACAGGCACTCTCTCACAATCACAATCATCATCATCATCATTATCAGTGCCTGGCGAAAAGCAAACAAAACCCCAAACGGCGATCAGTCGAGTCGCCACGTCGTTGCCAGGTTATCAAGTGGCGCCAAGCCGCAAATTGTTTCCAGCTCCAGACTGGCGCTCGAGCGCAGTCGAGTCCGAAATTCAAATTGGCCACGGCCACGGCCACGGCTAAGGCTAAGGCTAAGACTGCGACTGCGACTGAGACCGAGGCTTGTTGATTAGCCTTAGTCCATGTTCTGGCCATGTTGGTGGCAATGCGCAAACTCGAAAATTACATGGCCAAGCCAAGGCGATCAGTGACCAGGCTAAGGCTCTAGCTCGCCTCAGCTAACCACCCAAGTAAAGGGCTGCACCCTCACACACACACATACACAGAAAGAGAACACACACACACACACAAATATGAAAATTATAAGTTTAAGTAGCAATCACTCAATCGCTGCCCTGGTCGCCGTCTTCGACTCCAGCTCTGGCTCCGGCTCTGGTCGAGCGCCAGCGCCTCATGAATCAAATTTAACGAACGTCTTGTTCATGTTCACAGATCATCATCAGCTGCGCCTGCATTTTGATAAAAAAAAAAAAAAAAAGAAAATCGAAAAAAAGCGAAAAGGCAAAAACTCCAACAAAAAGGCCCCCAAACAAGCCCGGGCCAACAAGAGAGCCTGACTCTGGGCAGAGGCTAACAAGCTGACTGATGTCTGACTGCCTAAATGACTAACAGACGAATGGACGGCTGGACAGGCAGACGAAACGGACGAAAGACAGGCCGAGGCACTAACTGAACGAACTGCAGCGATGTTTCTATTTAGAGAGCTGCAAAAGATGAAGCGGGGCCAGCAGCCAGCAGAGCCAGTGGGCAGAGCAGGAGCGCTCAAGATGCGCCAGCTGGGCATGCACGACGACAAGCATACGCTGTAAGTGCGTAAAAGTGAGCGAGGATGCGGAGAGGAAAGATTTTTATAAAGAAAGAGATATATAGAGAGAGTTATATGAAGTGAAAGATTCGAACTTGAAGGAGTTCAAGGAGTTCTTAAATCGTACCTAAAAACCTTTGTCGATTAAGCTATTTATAGATATTTATGAAAATGCCTAATTATAATATATCACATATAATATATCATATATGTAACCTCGTACTACGAAAATTACGGAACTGTATGCTTTATTGTCTTTGGGGAAAATATGCTCAAGGAAATCTATCCACATTCTATTACGTCTCCTGTTGACTATCCTCTCTTCCTCTATCGGTCAATTTCACTTCTTAAACCCTCTCTCTATTTGCTAACCTCCTACCTCTACCTCTATTTCTGTTACCCTCTATCCGACTATCAGTTACCTATCTCTTTTCCCACTTCCTTCTATCTGTTAACTCATCGCCCTTTATTAGTTATCCCCTCTCTTTCTATCTGTTATAGCATCTCAATTTATCTGTAACGTCCCTTCTCCCTTTATCTGTTATCTTCTTTCTTTCTCTCTCTCTCTCTCTCTCTCTCTCTGTCGATCTGCTCTCCCATCTCCCTCAATCTATTAGCCTCTCCCTCTATTTGTTACATTCTTTCTAGCTCTATCTGTTACCTTCTCTCCGTCTATTTAATATCCTCACTCTCTCTCTCTCTCACTCTCTCTCTCTCTGTCTATCGGTTATCCTCTCTCTCACTCTGTCTATCCGTTATCCTCTAACTCGCTCTCTCTCTCTCTCTCTGTCTGTCTGTTATCCTTTCTCTCTCTGTCTATCCGTAATCCTCTCTCCCCTTCTATCTGTTATTGCCCTCCTTCACTCTATCTGCTATCTTCTTTTTCCTTTATTTGTTATCCTCTCTTTCCCTCTATCTGTATTCCTCTCTCTCTCTTTCTCTTTCTCTTTCTCTCTCTCTCTCTCTCTCTCTCTCTCTCTATCGCTCTCTAATACCCACTCGCCATTTCCAGGGTATTCCAACGTTTCGGGCCATTCGCAATGCCAAAAAGCTGCTGCCAGCGGCCCACGTCTTGCCAGGCAGCGTCTGCCTTGAGCCGGGCTGGGCCTCGGCGCTCCCCCCACCACGTTCGACTGCCTTTTTCGACTGCAAATTATTTTTTATTTGCGAGCCAGCAGCAAACGAGACTCGCAACGAGGCTGAGACACTGGCAGAGACAGAGACAGAGATAGAGACAGCGGCAGAGCAAGAGACTTGGGACATGGCACTGGCAACTGAGGCCGTGGCACGTCTGCCTGGTTAGTTGGGCTCCTTTTGGCATCGTTTCTGTTCTGCTCCTTTTTGTCTTCTCTTCAATTTTTTTTCAGTTTTTTTTTCTGTTTTTTTGGGTTTTGGGGTTTTGTTGCTGTGCTGTTGTCTTAACTGAATAGCTCGTTAACATTATTGAGCACTTGGCGCCAGTTGTTGGCAGCTTGTTATGGCCAGAGCTGGAGCCAGAGCCAGAGCCGGAGCCAGAGCTGGAGCTGAAGCTGAAGCTGGAGCTCGAGTCGCGACGCATAGCCCCATAGCCGCAAGCGCCAACTGGAGCCAAGACGCTTGGCCCCTAAAAACAAATCGGCCCACCACACGCGCACAGCAACGCCCCACACCCTCTCGGCCCCCCTGTCCCCCTCTTGCCACTCTCTCGCGCTCACTATGTGTGTGTGTGTGTGTGTGTGTGTGTAGCTCGAGCTGTGCTCGACAACAAAACGATTTGCTCTCGTTTGTGTTTGCCAAAGCTGAGGCTGAGGCTGAGTCTGTTGGCTGTGGCTGCTGCTTCTGCCTCTTCATCTTCTTCTTCTTCTGCTTCAGCTTCTTCGTCTGCTTCTTCTTCGCCGTCTTCTTGGCTTCGTGCAAATCGTTACGTGTAAAACTTGCACCTTTTGACCGAAAGTTGTTTGTTTTGCTCAAGAGGCCACACATTATTTCTTTCTTTCCTTGTTGTTGTTGCAGCTAATTCAATTTCCTCATATGACCATCGCTCTCTCTCTCTCTCTCTCTCTCTGCTGCTGCTGCTGCTGCTGCTGCTGGCTGTTTTTATTGCAGAGCAATAACAAACAACAACGAGCTGTTAATGTGGCTTGAAAGTGTTTGGCAGGCTACTTGGGCTCGACCCAGCGCGCTGCTCGCAGCAACCCAGAGCCCATAATTAAGCCTAATTAAGCCAACGACTGTGTGCGTGTGTGTGCATGTGTGTGTGAGGTGTGAGCTGTACCGCTGCATACTCCTGGCTCACTCGCTCGCATCCCTATTGAGGTTAATGGCTAATCAATTAGCCCTGGCTTCAAGCACTTGGGCTCGGCTCCTGCTGCCTGCTGCATTCCCTGTGCCTCTACCTCTGCCTCTACCCCTGCCTCTACCTCTGCCTGCCACAGCGATTGAGTTGTAATTGGCATTTCGATTTTCCATTGACATGCTCCGGGCCCAAAGTCAATGCCAGAGCCACAGATAACGCTGATAAAATATATTTATATTGCAGACATACACACACACATGCACATACACATACACATATATATAAATGCCGCCCGAATTACGTAATGACAGAACACTAAATGCTATCAAATGGCCGGGGCAAGGTGTGCGGCATATCAAACGAATGAGCCAGCGACTCATCGTGACTTTGGTGACTCTATCCATTTTAACGGTAGCCACAAAATTTTCTATAGTTCGATTGGGCAGCTGAGGGAGGTCTAGCAAGCAGTTTCCTATCCTTTATCGAAGGAAACGAGGAAGGGAGGGGTAAAGTGAGAGAGATAAATAGACAGAGACAGAGAGAGAGAGGGAGACAGAGGGAGGTACGGAGACAGAGAGTCTTGAATTAAATGCTAAACTTTAGCTATAGCTCACTAGAGTTAGAGCCTAGCTCGACATTAGGTGGAAGAGAGAAGGCAAGAAAGAGAAAGATAGACAAAGTTTTGGATAATATTGCTAGACTTTGGCTATCACTAGATGTACAACTCATCGAGAAAGCGAAAGAGAGGAAGACAGAGGACGCTAGAGGGAGAGAGAAGCAACGGGAGAAATTGATTAGAGCTTAAAACTTCACATAAAGCTGACTCTGCAGAGCTCTGCCTTGAGCTTGACGCGATAATAATTCCCTAAACAGCTCACTGGCTAAGCTTGATACTTAAAGTTGGGTAAAGAGTAGAGCTCAAATGCGTAGAACTCTATAAGCGACCTCAAGCCTAGAATATTACTCGCTATAGATTATAGCTGAATACAATCAAAGAAAGGGTATCAAATATAGAAAGAAAATAGGGGGAAATGTAGATTCAGAACGATCTAAGCAAGAGGCTGCTTAGATAGATTGATAAACCTGCTCAGATCCTTGTGAATCCCTTTCAATAAAAATCGATGTAGCTCCCATTGACTCTATGCATCTGACCTACAAGTCTAGCTCTATATATTTCCCCTATATCATCTCAAACTTTTCTGTTGCTTTTCGATTTCCTCTTCCCTCAAGCTATCCGTTTGCTCAGTTCCTCTCTACAGAGATATTCAGCTTCTACTATACTTTGTAACTAATTTCTATCAACTATCAAATGCTTTAAGCTCTCTCAAATTCTATTTCAAATAATCATGAAATATTTAGATATGCATTTAGCATGATGCACGCCTGATTCATAATTAAAGTTTGCTTCCCACTTCATTTGGAGTTGAATTTGGTAAGCCTAATGGAAATTAGATGACACACGCACACACTCAGACTCACACACATGCCACAAGACAGTAGCCGTGTGGCACAGTGGCACATTTAAAAGGCGTTGCGCTATCAGCCGCAGCTAAATGCTGTCCATTGATGCACCTGTGCAGCGTCGTCGTTTATCGTTGAGGTTGAGGGTTCAAAGACGCTGCCAGCCTGCCAAAGAAGCGTCAATTGTCAATGTTTTTTATCTGCTGTTCAAATCGACAGTCGCTCTGTGTGTGTGTGTGTGTGTGTGCAGACGTTAAAACAAAGACTCTGGCAAAATGCAGACTCGAGTGGCGTCCCGCGCGCCCCGTCGCTGCTTTGTCAACAAGCGCGGGGATTAAAGTAGCACCTGCAGCTACCAACAACAACAACAACAACAGGAGCAGCAACAACAGCAGCGACGGCTGTTGACAGTTCGCCTTTGTGACAACAAAATTGTTGTCGATTTTTTTTTTTGTATACATATATTTTATTTTCGTTGTTTTAGTTTTGTTTTACACCGGGGAGAGAGAGAGAGAGAGAGAAGGGGAGAGACAGAGGGAGAGTCTGGAGATATCCTTTAATCTCTTTGGGCAGGTTTGTCAACACATTTTCGAATGTGCATCGATAACTATCGATAACTGGCGCAACGAGGGTGCATATACTTAACATGGAGATTACAACGCTCTTTACATATGCTCCCAAAAAAAAAGGAAAGGAAATGAAACAGGAGCCCAATTGGGCAGCAGCTGTTGGCATTTAATTTGAATTTTATTGAATTACAATTGCATGCAAATTGCGAATTCTGAAATTTATTTGACAAATTTTTGTGAATTAAGTTGAATTAGCATTTGACGTGAACGTCAAGGCGGATGTCAGCGGCAGCTGCTGCTTGTGGAACGCCGCTTACATGAGCGATAAATGAAGATGTTCCATGCATGCATGCCAACTGCAGTTTAGCGTGAATGTCAAAGTGATGATCAAAAGTGACATGCAGTTCAAGCAAACAAACGAACAAAATATCATGATTCATTCAAATCGCAGTCACTTGAAAGTGGCTGTCAAACCGATTGTCAATTTCTAGTCAGTGTCAAAATTGACCAAATTATATTTATATTCAAGTTAAAATTGGATTAGAATTATTATGAGCAGGAATGTCAAAGTGGTTGTCAAAGTGGTTGTCAAAGTGCATGTTAAGCGAAATATCAAAATCATTATAATATACAACTATATTATTAATATATACCAAGAAAATAGCCAATTAAATTTTAACATGCACATTAAAGTAGCTGTCAAAGTGGTTGTCAAAGTGAATATTAAGCCAAATATCAAAATCATTATAATAAACTTCTATATTATTGACATATACCATGAAAATAGCCAATTAAACTTTAACATGCACTTTAAAGTTGCTGTCAAAGTGGTTGTCAAAGTGAACGGTAGACCTACTATCAAAATCATTATAATATACAATTATATTATTGACATATATCATAAGAATAATCGATTAATCTTTAACTTGAACATTAAAGTAGCTGTCAAAGTGGTTGTCAAAGTGAATATTAAGCCAAATATCAAAATCATTATAAGAAACTTCTATATTATTGACATATACCATGAAAATAGCCAATTAAACTTTAACATGCACATTCAAGTAGCTGTCAAAGTGCACGTCAGTGCAAAATATCAATTACTCAAGCAGCATACAAAGTAAGTATGACAAATTTGCCAGATGAAAGTGAAAAATAGTCCAGCCAGCGCACGTCAAAGTAGTTGTCAAAGTTGCTGTCAGCGCCCGCAGCAGCAGCAGCAGCAACAACAACAACAAGAGCAATAGCAGCAGCAGGAGCAGCTGCAGCCATAAAGACTAATTACCCAAGGCGCAGAGAGCAGCACAGGTTGCTGGCATGGGTAGGTGCCTCTGGTGGAGGGGGCAGGGGGGTAGCGATAGGGACAGGGACAGGGACAGGGACAAGGACAAGGTAACCCAAATTAGTTAAACCAATAAACTGACAGCGACCGCTTACGTCTGCTTATAGGCCATATTTCAAGTCTATATAATAATAAAACAATTTATGAAGGCATAACAACAGATAACCCTCCTACACTCCTCCACTCTCTCTCTCTCTCTCTCTCTCGCTCTTTCATTCCTTCACATTCGCATGCAGCGAAACGCGTCCTGCCCTGCCCCTTGGCTGGCTGTCAGTTAGCGGCAACGCCCACAAGCGTCTCAGCCTCGCTCGTTGCGGCCCAGAATGAATGGCCATGTCATTAAGCGGGGCCCAGACGCAAACGGACCGGAGGGACCAAGCGACCCGCTGAGCGCTGATGCCTCTACAACAACAACAACAGCAACAACAACGAGAAGTAGAAAGAGAAGTGAAAAAAAGGCAATCCTGTTGCCAGGCTGCGACTGTTGCTTGTGTGGCGCTAGGATTAAGTGCTCAGCTGTCCGGCGCGCTGTGGGAATTCCATGGCCAGGCGCTTCCAGCTCGCATATGTATGAATATAAATATAATATATTAAACATAAATAACTCCCAATCACTATAAATACATGTATGCACACATATGTATAAATCAAATCGCATGTAATTACAATTTGTGCGCTTAATTATGGAAAATGCGTGAAACGAGCCGAAGCCAACAAATGCGATTGAGGCTCGAGTGAGTGAAACGAATTTCAAATGCTCTGCACGAAATGGAGGCTAAGTGGGCGAGTAACGATGCTAAATAGATATCTATACATCTTTATCTATCTACATGTATGTGTATATATTTATATCTATCTACTTCTACGACTACTTCAACTTAAGTGGATTATTTCTGTATTTTGAATTTATTCAGAGTTACGATCAAGCCTATGTGATGAATTTTTGAGTTATGTACTTTTTTTCTTTTTATATATTTTTATATATTATATATTTTTATATTTTATATTTTATTAACGAGTTATGTACAGCTTCTGATAAGTAATACCCATAGCAACTTTCGATTTGAACATAAAAGTAAAGATTCTCATTTCTCCTATATAGATTATTCAGCTATGCCTATCTTGCTTCCTTTTTTGCTTTCAATCTTTCTCTTTCATTGTTTTCATCTTTGTCTCTCCTTCTATATCCTTCTCTGTTTACCTAAGCCTATATTTTCAATCTCTTCCTCGTTTTCTACTATTCTCCACGTTTTCCGACTTACTATTATTTTATTTCCATGTTTATTATCTCTTGCCTCCCCTCTCTTTTCTCCTTTCTGTCTCGTTCTTGTTCGCTCTCTCTCTCTCTCTTTATCTCAATCTCTCGCTCTCTCTCTCTCTCCCTCTCTATAGACTTCTCCTTCTCTACTTACCTATCCTTGCCTATATCATTCTCTCTTTATCCTTCTCTTCGCTTAGCTGCACTCCATCTAGTTTATTCCTTCTCTATATCATTCTCTTTCTTTAACCTATTTTTCCCCTCTCTTCTGTATAGTTATTATAATTATTATTATTATTATTATTATTATCTTTCTCTCCCCCTCTCTCTCTCCTTCTCTCTATCTCTCCACCCAAACTCAACCAAATCACCAAGTAAGTCACAATTGCCTCTGCATGCATAGAGTATGCAGCATCTGAGCCTCAGAGACTGAACTTATCAGCAGCTCCGCTGCAGCAGATAAGAATTGGGTAGGTTAAGGAGGGGGTAGATTATGCGGGGCCTGTCAACAGCGACGGCTAACGGTCGAGTCGGGGGCAGGGCGCATAACTCAGCGCGTCTTCAGAGCAAGTGCTTGATAACTAGACAGCGCAGAGTCCCCTCACTGCTGCAGCCCCCCTCACTCACCCACTATCCTTCTCTCTCTCTCTCCCTCTCTCTATCTCTCTCTCTCTCTGGCTGCCGTTTAAAAAACGTGCTGAACCCGTTGGCCCCATCGAAATATTTATATTTCGGGCCGTTTCTCTAATCTCGCACAGTTTCGGCGTCGGCTTCCACTCGCAAGCCGCGCTTCAAGTTCTGTTTGTTTTGTTTATTGTTTCGATTTAATTGTTATGAATTGAAATGCAGTTGTAGATCGTCCCCCAATCGATAAGCGCCGACATGGCTGTACGGGGATGCGACTCTGGGTGTTGATTTATGTGGCATTTCGTATGTCACTTCTCCGACACAAGACGCAAATGACATTAAAAAGATCTATAGCTCGAGTTCACTGAATTATTGCTACACTGATAAGAGCAGAGGGACAAAAAGAGAGAGAGGGAGAGAGAGAGAGCGAGATGTGTATAGAGAGAGCGCAGGGTATTCCCAGTGGATTAAAAGACATTCATAAAACACAATCAGCTCTAGAAACAGTTTTCGATTTCTCTCTGTTGAAAACTTTATCAAAATTCTATTTTTATGAAATTATTCACTTAAATCATAGCTGGCTACAGCGCGCCTAATTAGCTGGCCTTCAGCTACCCCTACAGACGCACTCACACACACACTTAGCTAAAGCTTTGTCCACTTACCTAACCCCAATTCACATTTGTTTTATTTGTTACATTTTGTTTGCATAAAACTCTAATTTTATGTTTTCTATTTGTTGTTGTTGTTGCTTTGCTGCTTATTACAGTTATTATTTACATGGGCGCCACAACGCCCCTGCGCAGCCCCACCCCACCCACAGGCACTCACTTCAACCACCACCCCCGCCGGCAACCAGACACGAATTCAGCTCGAATCCGAGCACCTCAAATGGCCGTCGCTTTTGTTTGTTTGATTGTTTTCGGGGTTTTATTTATTTTTTGTTTTTTTTTTTTTTTTTGTTTTTTGTTGTTTTTGTTTTGTCATAATTGCTCATAATTGCGGCTGCTGTCAAGCGCACACATGCACATGCACACACACGCACACACATGTGCGCCATTTTTGCTCAACATTTTGGACGCCGTCGCCATCATTTTCGGTCAATTGACACAGACACACAAAATACACGACGACGACGACGACGCAAGCGACAGCAGCGACGCCGACAGTTTGCACACCCTGGCCTCGGACTTTGCCAACGAGCCCACCACACCAGCCAGCCCATGCTCATGCCCATGGCCACCCCTCTCTTGCACATTCGCTTGCTCGCTCTCTCTCGCTCGCTCAATCGCTTGCGCTGTCTTAGTTCAAAAACAAAACACACAAAAAGAACGCAAAAAACGACAAAGTTCTGCACACATTGTTTGCTCTCGCTCGCGCTCTCGTTCTGCCCGCACGCAGTTCATTTGCGCTGCATGCGGTTGAGTGGGTGAGCGCAAGCGAGATAGCACACGCCCCCGCACAACAGTTTTATTTGGTGCTTTTGTCTCGCTGTCTCTCTATGCATGTGTGCATGTACGTGTGTGTGTTGGCATTTTGCTTTGTTTGCTTTGTGCTTTGCTTAATTTTTATTTTTGCGCTGTTGGTCAGTTGTTTTTGTTGTTTTGCCTTTTTGCTTGTCCTATGCCCTGCGTTCTATCTGTGTGTGCTTATATGCATGTGCATATGCATGTGTGTGTGTGTGCGAAGCACATGTGTTTGCTCATTTCACTACACTTGTCACGCCGTCGACAGCAGAGGCAACAGCGACGGCGACGGCGACTGCGAAAGCGACAGCAACCGGGCGCTGCCTCTTTTGCATGCAAAGCAGCAAACGGTTATTACTGTTGCTTTTGTTGTTGCTGCTGCTTAATTTTGATTGTGATTTGCCAGTTTTGTTGCTTTATTATTTTATTTCGCTGTTGTTGTTGCTGCTTTTTACTGCTCATCTTCAACTCGTTTATATAAATTTGGTTAATGTGTGTGTGTGTGTGTGTTTTTTTTTTGTTTTGCGTGCGCATTTGCCGCCGTTTTATGCTACTTGTCGCTTATTTAAGGCAATTTATTTATTAATTTTTGTTCAGCTGTCCGCCCCCGTCCCCCTTTCCCTTTCCCTTTCCCACTCCAGCTGTCTCGCTCGCACGCATGCTGTTTAATATGCATGCCGCTGGCTGCGTGCGTTGTGTGATTTTTCGCACAATAATCAAAAGCCACAACAACAATAAAAGGCCGAGGCAAAAAAAAAAAAAAAAAAAAAAGAAAATGAAAACAATTTTGCAGCAATTTTTTATTTCAATTGCAACTTTTATAAGTGCATTTGTTGTTTTTTCGCTCTAATTGAAGTTGCAAATGAAAAAAAAAAAAACAGCTTTTTATTATAAGTACTTCAATGCTGATAATTTGAGTGCAACAATAAATAAAACTTTTAATATCTATAAAGAGAGAAAAATATAGATCGATATAAATATAGAAATAGATAAAGATATATAAGCATTAATATATACAGAAATTGAGATACAGATACAAAGCAGGTAAATTCTGTAGCTACACTTAAGCTTAGGAATTTACAAGTATCTTTGCGCTCAATTGACAAGTGGACGGAAAGCAGCACAAAAGATACAAAAAGTATCTCATAGATACGCAAGTGGAAACACTTCACAGAAGCAGAGAGAAAAAAAAAAAACAAAGTGGGGCGGCGCTTGGTAAACTAGGTACAACACAAAAATAAAAATAATAATAACTGAGATGCAGCTACAAATAGATAGATGGCCGGAGACGAACGAGGAGCAGGAGATGAAGCGAGAAAGCAGGGATACAAACCAGATAGAAGACGCTATTTAAATATTTATGACCAAGTTTGAAATATGCCTGAGCAGCACAGACAGTGAGAGAGAGAGAGAGAGAGAGAGGCAGCGGGTTGGGGGTTGCTGCCCTTAGCCTAGGGGGTGGTTGGGGGTTGGCTGGATCACGCTTTTCGTTTGCTTGTCTTGTTTTTTAATTAAATTGTGCGTCAAATGTTTTTCGGCTCGTTGATTTGCGCTCGTCGCTCTTCACGAATTGTCGACGGGGGCGGGGCGGCGATTCAGTTGGGCGCTGGGTGGGCGGGGGCGTGGCTGTACTGCGTGTCGGCGCGCTGTCAATGTTTGCTTGGCAAAGTGTAAGTAATTTATGCGCATTTAGCGCTTAAGTGAGCTTAAAGCAAAGCCAAGATAAAGAAACGCTTAAGAAACCAAATGGGCGTGGCTGGCGGCTGGCAGATAGTGGGCGCCGAGTGGGCGGAGGCGGTTCGGTTTGTGGCTGAGGGACGCAAGCCAAATTAAATTTAAATATATAAATATAGCAACAGTTCGAAATGCGTTCGCTGGACTTGTAGCTGCCACGCCTACTATATGTGGGCGCGGAGTGGCAATAGTGGGAGGGGTTGGCAATGGTGCCCTTAGCATGTAATAACCCAAGTGTTCCTATGTGGCTGATGCCTGAATGGTCTAAGAATGATGGGAAAAGTCTAAGAAATTTCGAAATTTATATTAATTGGAGTGAAAATGATAGGATGGGTGCGGACATTGATATGGATAAGTGTGAGCATGATAAAGAAGGCTTAAATGAACCATTATCCATTAACGGATAAAGGTAGAGGATAAAGCATATTTTTAAAGGATGATCATAATGGACAAAAGGATGTGGATAACGATATTAAGTGTAAAGAATGAAGACAGTGGTATGGATAAAGCACAAAAGGATAATGATAAGGGCAACAGAATAAGGGATGGTTAAGGGAGAAAGGATAAAAATGTGGATAATAAAAGTGAGTAATAAGAACAGAGAAAATTATATAAAAAAGACTATTGATATAGGATAAGGGATAATAATAAGCATATGGATAATGAATATTGATATAGATAAAACAGAAATGATACGGATAATGATAAAAGTGATATAAATGATCAGAATGATGAACCGGATGATGATGATGTCAATGTAATGAGACACATTCAAGTGATGTAAGACATGAGGATGATCATACTATTGATGATCATCCAATATGAAGGAGGATAAATGCAAATACATTGAGTGATTTGAATGGCAACGCAAATAATGTGAATGAATATATGTAATCAGGTTAAAGCGAAAGATAAGTGCGTGGAAAGTGATGGAATTGAATGAATGAATGATGAGATTGATCGGAATGAAGCGAATGATGCTAATCAAAGAGACGAGGATCGCAGCAGGCTTAGGCCACATAACCTCAGGCACTTGCCCAGCCGCACATCCGTTCAAGGCAATCAGCGAGCAACGGGAGAGAGGGGGAGAGGGAGAAGACGAGCGAGTGAGAGCGAGAACGAGAGAGGACGCAGCAGGGGCAGCTGGGGCTAATAACAGTCATCACACACGTCAGACACTCATAAATCCTCAAAGTCAACAAGCTCCAAGTGAGCAGACCATGAGAGAGAGAGAGAGAGAGAGAGAGAGAGAGAGATGGAGTTGGAGTGGCATCATAACGAGTCAACGAGGAGCCCGAGCAACGGGCGCAGCAGAAAACAATCAGATTCTAAACGAGCTGCGTTTAAATGTTGTTAACAGGCCCCACAAACTGGATGCCATTCGGGGCAGGGGCAGGGGCAGGGGCAGGGGGCGTGCCGAGAGGGGGTTTTGTTTGAGGAAACAGAATGTGGCCATTTCTAATGTCCCACACACAGAGTGTGCCTCTCTGTATGTGTGTGTGCGTGTGTGTGTGTGTATGTGTGTGAGTGTGACTGCAACTGCCCACAGAGAGCGAGCAGAACTTGTTGCTGCGACTTCAGGTAGGTTCCACATCCACACGCCTGGCTTCATTCATGGGTGGTGCATGTGGTGCTGCATGTGGTTCGCCAGCGAATGCATGTTTATAAGCATAATTCTTATTTATGATCGAGGCGCTGCGATAAGGCTGGCCAACTCTTGGCTTTTGCCTTCTTGTTTAAATAAATCAAATCAACACGATTCGCAGAAACTGTGCAGAAACCTCAGCCAACCTACCTGGCTGGCCGGCTGGCTGGCTGGCTGGCTGGCTGGCTGGCTGCCTTGCTGACTGCCTGCTTACCTGGCTGATAAGCGAACAGACGCGACAACAACAGCAGCTTGGCCAAAAAACAGCAACAACAACAACAAAACAGCAAAAGCCTTTAACTCGTCTCTCTTCGGGCACCTGTTGCGAGTGGGCAGTCAGCAGAGAGAGAGAGAGAGAGAGAGAGAGAGAGAGAGAGTGAGAGAGAGAGAGCGCGCAAAAGTTGTACACTTTTTGGATAAGGTTTCCGCCAGGATGTGAGCGAGTTGCATAGATTCAAGATAAGCTGCTAACATATACGCATTGATATACACACATATATACTATACACAAACACACATACACACATAGCCTAGTCAAAACTCTCTTTCTCATGTCTCTAGACTTGAAGCTGCAACAATTGAAAATTTCGAGATGAGAATGCAAATTCCATGCAAATCAAACTTGAAACTGAAACGAGCTTATCTAATCTTATCTGATTATTATCTTATTAGCCAGCTTTTAGCTGCTCAAACAATGAAAGAGGCAGAGAGCGAGAGAGAGAAAGAGAAAGAGAGAGAGAGGGAGGGAGAGAGGTAGGCAGAGAAATTTATGCAAAACGAAATGAAACTTCATTTATAATCGATCCCTTGATAAGAATCTAGGGCTTCTGTTGCGAATCATATAAATGTAATCTAAGAATACTTCAAAAAAGTCAGAAATATAATACAGATCAGACATATAGGTATGTCAAGATATGGGTGTAAATAAATACATATACATATGGTTGCAAATATATAGGTATGCATAAATATATAGGTACAGTCATTGTCATATATTTATAGATATATAGCACGACAATGAAAGACTATCTTTCTGCTATGGTATATATACTCTCTATACTCTCTATATACTCTACACTCTATATATACTCTATCCATCTGCACTCTATATACTCTATATATATATATAGTCTTAAGTTCCATTCGTAATAGATTGTGCGTCTAAAAGTATCTTTAAGAAACTTTTACCCTAACTTCTATTTAACAGTTGGGCTTTGCCTATCCTTAGTATAGCTATAGAGTATTATAGATAGAGCATCTATAATGTATATAGGGTGTTCAGTTACTTTCTCCCAATGAGCTTGCTTAGATACCTTTTCCAACGGAAGCATGACATTTTTTTAGTTTTAAGTATCTGTTAGATACTTTTTTCTTAGTTTTCCTCATCTGAGATATCTATTCCCAACCAGCATTGCATAAACAGCTGTGATAGTAGTTCTTCAATGCAAAACGTGTGATAGTAACTCTTAGATACGTTTCCCTAATAAGAAGCATGACATATACTACCCCTAAAGTATCTATCAGATACTGTTTCGTAGTCAGCACATTATAGAGTATCTTTTAGCAGTTTCAGATACAGTTTCCCAGTCAGCACATTATAGAGTAATTTATAATATAGCTATAGGTTATATATTATAGATATAGATCAGATATTATATATTATAGATATTCCCGATCAGCCTAGCTTAGCCTGTGCTAGTTGCTGCTACTGAGGAATGTATCTTTCAGATACAATTAGCAGTCAGCTTGGTAGCAGTGGCATTGCGTGTTGCGGCTGTTGCTTCGCTGGCGTCAGTTGTGCTCAAGGACCCAGCTGATCTCTGACTGATGACGCCAGCTAGCTGCGACTGTCATAAACAGGACTCAAAAGGACGAGCCAGAGCAGACGCTCTATCCACACGCATATTTCTTGCGGTTGCCGAGCAGCAACAGCAGCAGCAGCAGCAGCAGCAGCAGCAACGAGGGCCACTTACAACTGCTGCCGTTTTTCTTCTCCTCATTTTTGTTTTTTGTTTTTTGTTTTTGTGGAACTTTCTTGCCCAGAGCCAAAGTCTACAAAAGGTGTTGACCAAACAGCAACAACAACAACTGGCAACAGAGGTACACGCGTCTTAACAAGAACAACAACTACAGCAGCAACAACAACAGCAACAACAACAACAACAACAACAACAACAACGAGAGCCAAGAGAACACTGGGAATGGTTAGGTGTCTGGAGCCAGCGGAGCCAATGCCTCAGACGAAGGCGCAGCCAGAGCTGTTGCCGTTTGTCCGCTGTTGGCCTGGTTAGTGGACAGAAAAAAGAAAAATAACAGCAACAAACGACGCCAGACTGAGGGCAGCGGGCAGCGGGCAGCAGAGAAAAACGTTATAAATAACACGCTCGAGCATTTAACGCGCCAAACATGTGTTCCACTGTCCAATTTGTGGTGTGTTTACTTTTCATCAGCAGCCAGGCAAAGGGCGCAACAACGAGAGAGAGAGAGGCGAGAGGAGAGAGAGAGAGAGGGCAGACAGAGGGGGCCAATTGCACAAGTGGGCGTGGCTGGTGCCAAACAACGTATTAATCGAGCTGATCGACAGAGGAGCGAAAAGAAATTCATTTCTCATTCCGTTGACTCAACTGCATAATGAGGGCATGCCAAATATATATTCTTATTAATATTTATGATTTTTATCAATTTTATTATTACTTATTTTTATTGTGACTATAATTAACTTATATAATTTTTATTAATTTTTATTATTTTTTATATGATTATTCTGAATATTTATATAAATTTTTATAGGTAATAATCATATGCAATAATAATAATAATAATAATTTTTTTTTTTAAATAATAATAATAATAATAATAATAATAATAATAATAATAACAATAATAATAATAATAATAATAATAATAATAATAATAATAATAATAATAATAATAATAATAATAATAATAGTAATGATATTAATAAATATTATTAATGAGCTTTAAGCTCCTAGGCTGAGAGAGTCTAAGCGGCTGACAGATGCTGCGACAGTCAGAGCAAGAGAGAGTGAAAGAGAAAGAGTATACGCTGCAAGCTTTAGCAATAAATTGAAGCTCAGATATTGAAGCTGAGATATGTATGAATATCATAAATTTATTGAGCTATCTACATATTTGAGATATATTGTACATTTGTTGAACTATTTACGTGCCCTATGCTTGCAGCTCAACAGCTTTTAAGCTTTTAATAAAGTTTTAATCTTAACTCAAGAGTTCTTCCTACAAATACAGTAATAGATTATTGAAATGCTGATTCTATCAGCTTTAGCTTTAGCCATATTCTTAACTCGACTTAGGTTACACAGCTAATAAAATCTTTGACTTATAATTGGATCCCCAGAGCTTTAAGCTCTGCGTGCATAGTAATATATTTCTTGGTAATATAAATAACATAAATATGTTTCCTATATATATTTTATGTAACTATTAATTTATGTATAAACCCTAATATGTGCAAAGCTCTGTCATAAAAAGCTCTACCCGAATAATATCAATATTGGCTTTCTATGTATAATCAAACTGTGCTTAAATTAATTTATCATATGTATTATTCCATTCGCTGGATAACTCTAGAAAACAAAACAAAATTCGATTTTGCAGCTTAAGCGAAAAGCTCTCATAGCATTAAGATTGGCTAGCTAATAGGAAAACCCCACACGAAAATCAATTCAAGGAGGCAGGTGTTTGATCGAACTAACTCCTGCAGGCTGTGTTTTCTTCATCTTCTTATTCGCCTCGTTGTTCTTGTTGGGATGCAGCTGAGCTTTCGGCTAAAAGCTCTCGGTGCGAATCAGCTGATTCAGCTGCGTGATAATCGTTGACAGGCAAACACGCTCGAAGCCCAGCGGCTCATGATAATGAAATGCAGATACCGAAAACCGAACTCCGAGCGGAGCTGAGCCGGCAGCGAGGGCGGACGGCATCCATGCACTGATGGATGCCTCAATGGACAAAGCAAACAGGCCGAGCCGAGGGCCCAGGGCAGACAAGACAGAGGCGAATGCGAGTGTGAGTGTGAGTGTGCGTGTGAGTGTTTCATGTGAATGTGAATGCGAATGCGAATGTGGCTTACCTGGCGCTCCAGGCCCATTATTGAACGATCAACAACAAAATGTGAATAAGAAAACAACAAACAAACAAACAAAACAAACAGGGTAACAGGGTTGCATGTTGACTGGATGAGGGTTGCCTCGATCAGAGAGAGAGAGAGAGAGAGCGCGAGAGAGGGAAGAGGGACAGCTGACCTGGCTTATAAATAAGAAGAAACGCAAACAAAGCGTCGATTCTGTTGTCCCTGATGGCAGGCGAACAAAGCGGCTCTCAAGACAGGACATGCCGCAGCACAGACGAATGAGCCCACAGACAAACAGACAGACAGGCGGACGGACGGACGGACGGACGAGCAAACAAACGAGAGCGAAGACCCAAAAAATACAAAAGCAACAACAACAACAACTGGACACTGGATCCCGAGACTTGAGCCTGAGTTGCGGCTCGTTTGGCAAATTTACTTTGTTGTTGTTGCTGCTGTCGCTGCGGCTGCGGCTGCGGCTGCTGGGCTTGCGAAGCGGCCAAGAGGAACGCAGCTAGGCGCCGCTGCAGTCGGACAGGTTCAGCGAGTAGAAAGAAACGAGAGATTATTTATGAATTGTACTAAATGAGGCTCTGGATGTGCGTAGGTGTGTGGGTGAGTGGGTTTAATTTGCTTAGCGTATTACTACTGGCTAAAGCCTGGCGAGTGGCGAATGGCGAGTAACGAGTAACGATTAGCGAGCAGAACTTGCTTGAACAATGATAAATGCTCTGCATCGAAAACTTATCCGATAAGTATAAACAATGACTAGATAGTAACAACGAGTCTATCCCAACTAGTAGCGAGTAACGAGTAATGAGAAGAACTTGAACAGGCCGTTTGATAATATGCTCTGAACCAAAAACTTATCAAATATGTATGAACAATGACTAGATAGTAGCAATGAGTCTTTCACAACAAAGAGTAGCGAGTAGCGAGTAGCGAGTAACGAGCAGCGAGTAACGAGTAGCGAGTAGCGAGAAACGAGCAGCGATTAGCGAGTAACGAGTAGATAACAACAAACAGTTTAGAGAATAAAATATTGTGATTTGAAGCCAACTAAAGAGTAGCAAACAAACAGCTGAGAAGCTGGAGATAATATAACGAGTGAGTGTGAAGAAATCGCTGAAAAAAGAGCGACTTCTACAAACGCGCTAAAATAAAGATTTGCCTTGCATTTAAGAGAACGAGATAGAGAAGCAGACAGCGAGAACTAGAGACTTGCCTCAGAAGCAACGAGTACCGTAACGAGTAACGAGTAACGATTACCGAGTAATTGGTAAGGAGTAGCGAGTAGCTGCAACTTTCCACAAGTCTTTTCGCTAGCTGCGCTGCCTGTCTATTTCATTCTCTCTCTCTCTCTCTCTCTCTCTCTCTCTATCTCTATATCTCTCTCTCTTTCTCGCTCCCTCGCCTTGGCCCTGTTGATTGCGCACTTGCACTTCCGTTGCTGTTAGCATCGCTGTTGTTGTTGCTGCTGTTGTCTTGGTCGCTGCTGCGATTGCCAGTGCAACAAAATAGCAATTGACAAATTATGGCCAACTAAAAGTAATTACATACGACGAGGTGCGCGCACACACATCCACCAAGACAGCGAATAACGAGTTCTCGACGCGTTAATAGTACAAATAATCAAAGAGTGCAACAACAGCCAAAGCAACGGCAACGACAACAACAACAAGAACAACAACAACAACAACAACAAATACAACACTGTCAACACTAAACATACACTTTATATTAATTGTTTTTTATTAGCGCAGTCTCTGCTGCTGCTCAGTTTCTGTATTTTTTCTTTTTTTTCTTTTTCTTTTCCTTTTTTTTTATTGTTGCCGTAGCTGAGATTCATTAATAATTCAAAAATTGCACATGGCCGGCGGCAGCGCAGTCGCTGCGTGTAATCGAGTTGTTAACTCAAAGTGACAACGAACGTGGCGGCGACGTCGACGTCGACAGCGATAGCGGCAGCGACAGCGACAACGGCAACGGCAACGGCAACGGCGACGACAATTAAGTGCAGTCAACACACGATCACACCAAAAGCAAACGCAGCAAAGCGAAAGAGAGTTGGAGAGTTGGAGAATGCCGGCAGAGGACGCGGGCAGAGGGGAAGAGCGCGCAAGAAACTTGTCGCTCTGCTAGCTGCACTTGCTGCTGTTGTTGTTGTTGTTGTTGCTAGCGCTGTTATTGTTGGTTGCAATTGCATTAATGAAATCAACACTTGCTGTGGCAGGCGCAGCTGCTGAGACGCGACGTCGGCACGCAAGCCTCAGCTGTGACTGTTGTTGTTGTTGGTGTTGGTGCTGTCGCAGAGCTTTTGGCAGCTAAAACATATTTCGCGCCTTTGTTGCTTAACAATTAATATCAACAACAACAAAAGCTGAACTTCACACTCAATTAACACGCTGCAGACAAACAACAACAGAAGCGCACACAAACACAGACACACGTAGGCACAAACACACAAATATACAGCGCATAAAATACAGCAAAAATGCAAAACTTTCAGTGCTGCATTTTGTTCATTTTTTGAGCGCACCACCCACACACACACACACAGAGAGAGAGAAGCACAGACACCGTCATACACACACACACTCACACACACACACTCTCGCACACAAAGCTTTTGTTTGGCGTTAATTGACTGCACAAACACACACATACACACAGACGCGCGCACGCAGAGAGCGGGAGAGTGAAAGAGAGTGCGAAATTGCAAACAGCCGGCAGCAGACGCATGCAAAATAGCGTAAAGCTTAAAAAACAACAACAAGGAGAGTAGGAAAAATGCAGTTGCTGCTGTTGCTGCTGTTCTTGTTGTTGTTGTTGTTGTTGTTGTGGCCAAGTAGTTTAGCAGCCAAAGCCAAAGTTAACAGAGGCATGAATGAAAACTGATAGCGCACGTCATTGACACCTATAACGCAGCAGCGCCGGCAGCAACAGCAACAGCAGCAGCAGCACCGACGTCGCGTCAGCCGAATCCACGAGCCATTGAGCTCGACGACTGTGGGTGGTGGTGGTTAGGAGGCGAGCACAAGCATGGACTTAGGCTCGCTCGTTCACACTCACACTCTCGCTCACTCTCACTCCCCTGCTCACTCAGTCAGTCATTCTACATTCTCTCTCTCTCTCCCCCTCTCTTAAGCTCTGCTTCTTTTCATAGTGGCTCTGGCTTTGCGTGCGTGCGTAATTGCTTTTATTTTACTGTTTTTTGTGATTCTTTTTTTTATGTTTATGTTTCTGCTGCTGCTGCTGCGTGTTAATTTCAATGCAACGTTCCTACGTAGGTGCTACATAAATTTGATTTTTATTTCTCAGAAAAAATGAATTTTTATTCATAAATTTCAAATGGGTCTACACATATTTTGTGTGTGTGTTTGTGTCTCGCTCGGCGTGTGTGTGTGTGTGTGTGTGTGTGTGTGTTACCAAAAACGTAATCTCAGTTGATGTCGCTGCTGGCGTCGCATCAGGCACACAGAACACGCAGCGCAGTTAAAAACGCACCAAATAAATGTTTCATACAATTTGTACATATAATATATTTAACTTCTTCTCGACTCCACAGAAATATTAAATAAATAGCTATAAAGGGAGTGTGTGAGAGAGGCAGAATTACCTTTACATAAATATGTATAAGCGACAATAAAAAGAGGAATAAAACCAAAGCAGCGGCTCGTCAATTTTTGCCACTTAAAATTCATAAAGCGTTTTCGTTGACGGTGACAGCGCAGCAGCAGCAGCAGCACCACCACCAGCAACAGCATGCAGCAGCAGCAGCATGCGTGCGAGCGAGACAGCGCGAGTCAAGTGGAGAATTGAAATCAAAATTAATAATCAACACCAAAGCACAGCGCAAATGAAGGAATCACAAGACAAAAAAGCTTTCATGACAGCAGCAGCAGCAGCAGCAGCAGCAGAACAAAGCTCGATCGCTTCACAAGGAAAGCAACACACACATACATGTGTATATACACTTGCACTTGTACACAATATACATAAATAGAAAGACAAAACCTGCTTAGTGCGTAGCTTATAGATTGAGCGCTTATACAGCCAATTAGCAACTCTATCTCTCTCTCTTTCTCTTGCTCTCACACACTTAGGCCCTGACACACATCTGTCTTAACAAGTTTTGTTTTTGTTCTTTCTTTCTTTTGCGCTCATTTCCGCGAAAATTGCGCAGCTCAGTGAATAGCTCAATGAGTGCGCTGCGAGCACTCGCTGCTGCTCGCCCGACAACCGACGACCGACGACCGACGACCGATAACCAACAGCCGACCGACGACAGCCGACGACAGACGACGATTGAATTGCCCGAAGCAACGCGCATCCTTCCTTCTTCTACCTACACTGAGCCAATTAGCGTTCTAATCAAGTGTAAACTAATGCTAAAAGCCAAGCCGGGTTTGCGCACAACGCGTGAATATGCCACGAGACAAAAGAGCAGGCGAAGCAACAAAAAAAAAAAAAAAAAAGTAAAGAAAAAGCTCGCAGAGAGGCGAGGATCGTCTCAGCTAATTTGACTAATTTGCCAGCTTGGCCAAAAAGTGCGAGTAACAGAGACAGAGAGAGAGAGAGAGAGAGAGAGAGAGAGAGAGAGAGAGAGATAGAGAGAAAGAGAGCAAGCGCACACACACAGATCTACGTCTGCAGATTGTCGTCGTCGTCGTCGCCGTTGTCGTCGTCGCTGCTGTCGTTGTCGTCGCCGTCGCCTTCTTTGATCTGCCAGCGCACATCTAGGAAATGTTTGTCAAATTCATTGGACCGTTCTCATTGTTTTTGACATTTCTTTTTAGCCGAATGCGGCGTCGTTGTCGCTGCTATCTGTTTCTCTGGCTCTGCTCGTATGTTGCTTTCTCCCATCCCTTTTGCACTTTCACGCTGTGCTGCAATTTTGTTTGCATTTAGCTACTGCTGCTCTAACACAAACACACACACACGCACATGCACATGTGCTGCCTGCGCTCTCTTCTCAATTTGTTTCAAAGTCTCCAGCCCAGTTTCTACACCCATTGACCTTCTCATTCGTCCGCTTTGTCTTTGGCTCTCAGTCTCCAATTCACTTTCTACACACAGGCAGTGCTTTTAACCTGCGCTCGCTCTCTCCACACCCACCGACAGAGCGACCTTCTTGTCATGCTTATTTCCCCTCTCTCTGCCCTCCTGCTCTCCTACTCATGCTCCTGCTCCTGCTCCTGCTCTACACGTCGCATTTCGTCAGGCATTGTCGTTATTTTTCTGGCGCCAAAAAGACGCCGTCGCAGCTTTTTATTATATATTTTTTTATTTTTGTTTTTGTTTTTGTTGCTGGCTCCATTCTTCCTTTTCCTTTTTGTGTTCTCTTGTGCTGTGGTTCTTTTTTGTTTTATTTTTATTTTTTTTTATTTTTTTTTTGGGGTTCCTCCGTTCGCCTGGTTCTGGTTCTGGCGAATCGAAGTCATGTTCTTCATTATAAAGCAGGCCCGTCAACAAGATCATTATGAGCACACACATATAGAACGCTTTATCATTATGATCATCATTTTTGTTCTTCTTGTCATCATATTTTTCTCCTTTTTGCCATCTTTGCTTTATGCATTTCATGCATACTTCACAAAATGTATGCAATATGCGTTTAATATTCAATTCTTGTTCCTGTTCCTTTCCACTTTGCCTTGTCCTTCTGCTGCTGCTTTTGCTTCTTTTACTTTGTCTCTCTCTCTCTCTCTCGCTCTCTCTCTTCATCTTCGTCTGCGCTAAAAGCGAAAGTTTCGACTAGGCGACGTTTTGCCAAGTACAGTTGCGTTCGCTGGCGCCCCCCACAAATGGCACAGCGCCACCTGTCGGCCAGTTAGAGCAAATGCATACGCATTCACCTTATCAGCGGAGACTAAGCGTCAGCGGCAGGGCTGGGCAGGGCAGGGGAGGGGGCACTAAAGAGAGACTCATTAGGCAAGCGGAGCGTGTAAACAGCGGAATTCTCGATTTAGTTAGCCACTTAGCGGCATTTTGTTACCAATTTGAGACAATGTTTTTTTTTTTTTTTTGTTCATTCTGATTGTTGTTTTATGCTGTTGTTGTTGTTGTTGTCGCTTTCGGGTCTCGGTTTCGGTTTCGCTTGATGCCCAATTTCGGAGAGTCGCCCATTAAGCCAAGCTTTGACTTCCGCTGCGTGGGCGACGGAAGCGTTCACTTAATTAGCTTCTTCTGCTGCCTCTCTCTCTCTCTCTCCCACTCTCTCTCACTCACTCACTCACTCTCATTGTGTATTTCGTCAAATTAATTTTCATTTAATTTTAAGTGGGCGCAAATGCAATTTAAATTAACAGCAAACCCAAAGCCAAACGCGCCTGCCCATTAGCCGTTAAGCATTATTTGATAAGCGTTTATTATGCAAATCGTTTGTCAAGCGAACGCACTGCGCCGGGCTCTTCCTCTACTTCAACTTACCCCCTGCCCCTGCCCCTGCCCCTGCCACAGCAGCTGCCCCTGCCTCTGACCGTGGCCTACTGCTACTGCTTTTTCAGTCCGCTTCTTCTTCTTCCTCCTCTTCTTCTGCTTTCGCTGCGGCTTCTGACCCTTTCAGTTTATTGCATTTTTATTGTAATTTGTGCATTGTGTGTGTGCTTGAGAATACCCTGTACGCAATGCTAAAGGTGGGTATATTGGCTTTTTGGCTAATGTATAAAACTGCGTAGTTCACAGTTTCTCTATCTCTCTCTGTCTCCTTCTCTCTATGTCTCTCTCTCTATCTATATGTCTCTCTCTCTATCTATATGTCTCTCTCTCTCTATCTATATGTCTCTCTCGCTCTATATGTCTCTCTCTATCACACGCTCTCTCGCTCTGTCAACTGGTCTCTCTTCCTCGCTCTACCCCGCTCTTATTTTCTATCTTTGTTTCTCTCTTCTCTCTTTATCATCTCTCTCTCTTTCTCTCTCTCTCCCATTCTTCCTCTCTCTCGCTCTCTCTCTCTCTCACTGCCTTTGTTTCGCCCGTGGCGTTTCTCCCTCTGCTTTGTTCGTCTTATCTTATCCAGGGCAGCTGTCAGTCGAGCATACCCGTACACCCACATATAGTCGCACTTTTCCCACTTTAGCCTCTTTTATAAACATCTCTCCCAACATAACCATCAGTCTAATTAGATCTAAGGAAGTTTAGATTAGTTCTCAAATTATTGGAGCTACGATAAAAAAAAAACCAAAAGACTATTTCTGCTATGAAACGGTAATAAAAGTCAGGTGAGAGATTCAGTTCTCTGACCATAACTCGAAATTGCCTACACATAACCTATCATATCATATCACATAACTATCATAATTCTAGATATTATAGGGCAGGCCTCTATATATAGAGTAGACGTTCTCAGGAATGAAGTCAGGCAAACATCATTGGATATTCATAGCGATGGATGTTAGATAAGTGCGTAATCTTTGGTTTATTCATGGATCGTTAATGGCCTGGCCAATTAGTTAGGTTATTAGATGGCAGCGATTACGACGAGTTCGTCTGTTGAATAATGCACAAATCGCTGGCAGGATGGGTCAGGTGTTCGCCTCGATAAAGGACTGCAATTATTATGCATTTTTCATGGGCCAAAATTGTCGAGCAAAAAATGCCAGCAGATAGCCAACCAGCCAGGCAAATTACGTGCAATTTGTATTTGGCTGGCAGCAGCGGAATGAGGGGGGACTCAAAGGACTCAAAGGACTAAAGGCACTTGCCACGCATTTGTCAACTTAGCACATCGAGAAGACCCTAGCCTCGCCTAGCCTCGCCGAGCCCGGCTCGAACTTCTTTCCGAACAACAATTTCCACACAATTATGAAAAACGCTTTTCGGGTGGGGGGTAGCCGGGCGGCCGTTGATTGGGTAGAGTCAGGGATCCGTGGCGAGTGTAACAAAATTTTAGACCCTCCCGCCTCTAATGACTTTGGTGTGTGGAAACAAGAAAAAAAAAAACAGCGCAAAGCGTGCGGCAAATAAAAATGGAAAAGAAAATTGAAGAACTGTAAGTTGAAGCAAAGAAAAGCCTTAATATGAAGGAAAAGCAAATGCGTTACGCCCATTTAATTGAAGCTTTGCGGAGCAGGAGAGCTGGGGGAGGGTCTGCTGGGGGGCGTGCCAGTGCACTTTGATTGCCCCCGAAAGAAACGTCAGCTGAATATTTACCCAAAGTATCGCAGCCAGGTCGTAGCAGGAGCAGCAGGAGGAGCAGCAGGAGCAGCAGGAGCAGCAGGAGCCGAACCATTTTTATTTATGAAAATTAAACAAGTGAACTTTGACAGGCGGTTGCTCACAGGGCTGACCCCTCACCCCTAGCCCCGGCCCGTGAGTAGGGGTTCTTGGTTGGACTTTGGGCCATGAGGCAGCGGGGCAAAGGGTAGGAGGTCGTGTGTGGGGCTGGGGGTGGGACTGTTGCTGCCTTTCGGGCCGTGTCATTAAACATTTGTCGAGCCGATGCCTTGGCCCGATCCCTTATAACACATTAACGCACGAAACAAACGGGCCTGACATCAATTACAGTTGTCGACAGAGGGCTGGCGAGGGGGTGGGGCAGGCGGCAAATGATGCTCGTCTATGCGCTGTCGTCCTCAATTGCCAACTGCGAATTGCAAGCAGCGAATCAAAGCAATTCATCTAGGCGAAAAATGTATAGGGTATACATATATGTAGGGTATTACGAGGCAGTCGTGGAGGAAATGCATAGATAGATAGATCTATATCAATAGAGAGAGAGAGAGAGAGATCTATATCTATATCTATATCTATATCTATATCTATATCTATATCTATATCTATATCTATATCTATATCTATATCTTCTATATATCTATATACTGTAGGGTATATGGGAACTATCATATCGGGCGATAATGCCAGCTGCTTGATTTTTTGCACTTTCACGCGCCAAAAAGTGTTGTCAAGTCGGTCGAGCGAGTCGTAAAAGCAAGAGGCAAAAAAAAAATAAATAAATAGAAAAAAAACTTCGAGTCGTGTCGAGAAATCATTTCAATTAATTGATAAGTCCCAAGAGCGAGAGGGAGAGAGAGAGATAGAGATAGGGAGAGGGAGGCATTGGGGCTAGGCAATTTAATTGCCAGCGACATTTTGTCGCGCATTTGCGAGTCGAATAACAAGATTCTAATTGAATCAGCGACAGACGCGACTGTCGGCCAGCCCCTGATTGGGCGAGAAAGAGTGAGAGAGAGGGACAGTAAGTGAGAGAGGGAGAGTGGCCAAATGTTGGCTGGTTCGAATCGTAGTCAGATGATTCGAATAAATCAAATGAATTACAACACATTTTGACATTCCGATTCGGAAGCCAAGCAAAGGGAAAATCTCGAGTCGTGGGGGATATGTGAATATAAGGTGACAATGCGAGTGTTTGAATAGGCGAGTTTATTCACTATTCAGCTGTGAATACGAATATCAAATACGAATGCGAATATCAAATTTACAATCATATTGAATATTTTCTATTGTAATATATATTGTATGAATGCTTTGAATATTTGCTTACAATACGTGAATATATTCGAATAGTGATTTCAAATAACGATTGCCGAATGGTGAATCATGAATATGAATAGGCTTGCGAATGTGGCTATGAATATTAAACGAATGTTTCTAGATAAAGTTGTCTTATGAATTCATTCCGCTGAAGAAGTGAATGTATTCATCATTTCAGGCAATAGTTAAGTTCACAACTTTATATATTCATTCATGGAATGATTGAATCATCTTGAGAGCAGTGTGTAAAGCCACAGTGAATCATCAGCAACTATTCAAATTGCTGCTCAATGAATATGTGAATACAATTATCTACACGCATTCTTAATCATTTAGTATTCACATACTTTGATATATATGAATGAGTAGCTGAAATAGGCTTTATGTTCATGAACTATTCATAGTCCAAATTGCAAGTATTCACAATACATATTATGCATATTTGGGTGCATTCACATGAATGAATGCACTGCATAGCATCCAATACTGCATAATATCATGTTACGCACTCACTTAGAGCTGCTCGCACTTATTCACAGTGCACTCACTGACATCGGATGTGAATAAGAAGTGAGTGCGTGCAATTAAAACTTAAACATTCAAATGTGAGTGCCAAATAAATAAATAAATACGCTAACAAACAACAAACACTCATTCACACTCAGCTCCAACTGTCGAGAGGTTGCTCAAGTAGGGGCACGAACAGGGAGCAGGGGGCAGGGGGGCAGGGGCGGGGGCTGGTTATTATTGCTGCTGGCAAATAACAAAAACAATAATTTTGACATTGATGATGATGATGATGATGATGGTGTTGGTGTTGGTGGTGGTGGTGGTGGTGGTGTTGCAACAACACGTTGCACCACGGGCAACAACAGCAAACAACTTGTAGTTTTCGCACTAGCTGGGCCAACGAGGGGGTGGGGCGCTCGTGAGGGGGCTCATTGTAGGGAGCGACGTCTCAATGCTATTTGCATGCCACAGCAACAACAACAACAACAGCAACAACGTGCAGCAGGCGCATGTGGCGTGCACAAAAGTTGCAACTTACACATGTGGCAAGCGCCTTGCCACAAGCTGCGGCCGTCTCTCTCAGTGTGTGTGTGTGTGTGTGTGTGAGTGTGTGCTGTACGGTAGAACAAATGAATGAGTACTTAAAAAACTTTTTACAAGCCACTCGAAACGTGGTGGGGGCAGCTGCCACAACAGCAGCAGCAGCAGTGGCAGCAGTGGCAGCAGCAGCAGCAGGGGGCGGCAGGAGGCGTGGGGGCTAGCTACAACAATTGCATGTTAGGCGCAACACTTTCGCAGCATTCAGCTTCTGTGCGCTGACCCCGGCTCAACTCATTAGAGAGAGCGAGAGAGAGAGAGGGAGCCGCAGTAGGGGCTTGAAGGCGCGCGGTGGGCGTGGCAGTTGGAGTGGTTATGTTTATGGATGGCCACTTGGTTTAGTTTCACACTTGAGCGCCAGCTGCTAATGAGCTTAAGGATTAACGAGCGAGCGCCGCAGAGAGAGAGAGAGAGAGAGAGAGAGAGAGAGAGAGTGTGGGAGTGGTAGAGGGGGCCAGAGTGGGGGCAATAAACTTTTTGGCGCTGAGCGGCGCAATGCAAGTTTACATATTTATAAAGGCGGCGCGCCTGTTTTGTTTGGGCGCGTCAATGGTGGGCGTGGCTGTAGTATGGCGCCACGCCCAGCGCCAGCAGACGCCCAACAGACGCCGGTGCACGAGAAACTTTTCTTTTCTGTTAGCGGAGGGGCTGGTGGGGGAGGGGAGGGTGCGGGTGGTTTGGCGGGGTGCGAGCGAAAAACTATTTTTGCAAATATTTGCTTAGCTTTTGGTGTTGTTGTTGGGCAACTGCAACGGCCGACAGCGCGAACAGCCGCTACCCAGCCCCGCCCACCGTCCACCGCCCACCGCTAGGGCACTTCAGGAGGGGTGAGGGAGGTGCGACCGAAGGGCAAAGAGCTTAAAGCGCCGTTCGAGGCGTCAAAGAAATTTGTAGTTTGGCAAACAAGAGCGAAAACGCAATGAATCATTGAGTGAATAAGTGAATAAATGCCAAAGCTGTGAAACAGCGGGCATACATAAGCTGCAAATTTAATGAGATATGAACGAGCTCAAAACGAATACTCAAATAGTATAAGTACAAATGAATCATTTAAATCAATAACAATTGAGTGAATATGAAAATTCATTCAAGAGTAAACGAATCATTGGCAGTCATGAATCAAATGAAACAGCTGAGTGAATAAACATTCACTTGCTGAAAATAACAGCAGCTTCGGAAAATCTCTGAATGTGAAACGAAATGTAAAGCAAATAATATTCATATGAATCAGATGAATATGAATTTCGAATACAATTCTTTTGCTATAGATTCATATATATTCAATCAGAAATGTGATTTCAGTTGAGCCCAACATGAATACATAAGAAATCAATCTAATCAAACAATGAATAAAAATGAATACAAAAAGTATTCGAAGCCCTAAATGAGTATACGTACAGAGTGCATGAGTGAATACCAGTCAATAGTTTTGATATTACACATACATATATCTGTATTCAAAAAATGATTAGTTTACTCCATGAGTGTATTCATGAGTGTCAAGTGAATACATGCATATGAATAGTTCAATTCGGAAAGAAACACTCAAGCAATATTGAGCGAATGCATGTGAATACAACTGTTGTACTTCACATTGCTATGACATGTCCACTCATGAGTGCACATGAATGCACTTGCTGACTATTCGCCGAGTATTATGCTAACACATTCACTTAAATTCACTTGAGTCATTCACCGTGTCGCTGTGGCGCACTTCAATTGGCACTCGGAGAGATTCAGTTGCCATTCACCAGGCACTCATATGAATAAGGCTCGCTCTCTCAAGTAGGTGTGAATCTTGAAACGCATTTTCACGCGCCAGGCACAGCGTCTAAAGAGGATAACGAAGGCACGCACAGACAGAGGTTTGTGAATATATCCTGGCGAGGATTCTAAAATGCGTTGCTTTTTCACCTACATTCGCCAACAGCAGGACAGAGACAAAGCGAGAGAGAGAGAGACAGGGAGAGTGGGAGTGAGAGAGTGTGTGTGGCACATTAGAACGTTAGGATGCTTGAGACGCCACACGTGCTCAAGTAGCTGGCAAGGATAAAGGTTGCCCAGGCATTGGGGTTCGCTCGCTCATCTCGTCCAACTCGTGATGCTCAAGCATTGACCTACGCGAAAACGTTTTGAGCGAACGGTGTCCGTTCGACGGGCAGGCCTCAATGGCCATGGCCAAAAAGATTGAGCGAAAAAGCCAAACAGCATATCTGGCTAAGAGCTATTCGTCCTACAAAAAGTCAGGATGTGCATCATAGAGAAGGTCTAGCAAAGGGGATCTATATCAATTGGCAAAGGACGAAAGGAGCGAGTGAAGGACGAACGAACGAACGGAAGGAAGGAAGGTAAATTCAGCAAGTGAGCACATCTAGAAGCTTTCGAAACATTAAGATGTGATTTACAAGGCAAACATATAGAGTATATAGAGCACTTAGTGGGAATTTGGTATAACTATAAAATAGGAAAAGATTTTCCATTGGCTAAACGAAGAGAACTGAGGACGATTAGATCAAAGAGCATATAAGTCCACAGAAAGGAGGCAGAGATATTGAAGAAAACTAAGGATGATTAGATCAAAGAGCATATAAATCCACAGAAATGAGGCAGAGATATTGGTGAACAAAAAAGAGATTTCGAATAATAATTGTTGATCTGGCAACGCTGCCTTGAACTTAAGAGTATGCACATCTATCCCAATAGACTTTGTCTCAAACTGAAGCAAACAAACTTTGCAGCTCTTAATTTTTATTAATAGAAATCTAATGGGTATTACTAGGTAGGTAAAACCAACTAAGAAAGGCAGCTTAGAATTCTAAGTGGCCTAAATAATATTTTAATTATATCCATATATGTAGCTATATATAGATATGCATATATATATTATAGATACATGTATAACACAATTTATATAGTTTATATAGAGAAGAACTCTATAAAAATAGTTAGCTGTACGAATTGGAATTGGATGGAAATTGTTATAAGAATTTTTTTTTTATTACCAAGTTAAGAGAATAGAAAAATAATTAAAGTAAACATCAGAACTGGATTTGAGTATCTTAATTTTTTTTAATTGTATAATTATATTACAAAAATTGAAAGTTTTGATGTAAAGGCAGATCTGGAGACCCTATGAAATGTTTATGAAGTATGTTTGTAGACATGTTCTCCTTTGACAATTTATATTTTATATGCTCCATACAAAATAGATTCCTAGTCAAATTGCAAATAGAGGCTAGACTGGGGATTTACAAAAACAAAAAACAAAAAAAAAAAAAAAAAAAAAAAAAAAAAGCTGGAGTTACTCTTAGCGATGTGTCTATGTAGGGATCACAGGGAACCTTTTCGGAAGTTTACTTTGCTATTGCATTTTACCACAGAAACCGCACTTGAAATGAAAGCTCGAAAAACTATCATCAGTCAAATAAAAATAAAATAGAATTTAATATTCTATCAAAATATATATTCCGCATAGAGTTTGCACGCACTATAGATTTTACACTCTAGGCTACTACCCAGAGATTCACCTAGAAATTGAAACTCACGCAAGTATCATAGATCAAAGATCTCGGGGGAACATTCTTATATCCAAACTTATTTTTGGTAAAGAGATTTATCGTTTCACAGTTTAAATTTGGACTCAAGCAATTTTATTGAGAGATAAATTCCATAAGAATTAGGCACTTTTTAGAGAAATATTTTAGCTCAAAGTTAAGAGCACTATGGATCGAAGGATCAGAGAGAAACAGTTCACTAACGAAGTTGCTTTCTAGACTTTATTTTCACATTCTAATAAATATTCTAAGTAAAACACAAATTTGAATTTTTCACTGAGAGAAAAGGGACTGAGGGGGTAGGAGATCATAGATCCTCTAGACTTTCTTTAACTAGAATATTTTCACTGGTCAAAAGGTTCATATATCACATAGATCTTGCTTGAAGTTGACATCATAGAACAAATTGTATACCAATTGTTTTCTCTTTTAAGAACTAAAACCCCCCAGGGGGAAACCGAAGAACCATCAAAGATCTCTTGATATGTATTTATAGTAAGCACTTTTCAATTTCATTAACTAGGATAGTTCACTCCAAAGATATATATATATGTGTATGTGTATCACATAGAGCTGTTGCTCAAAGTTTCAGATCAAAAGATCTTATTCAAGTTGTGGAACTTGCATATGTACTAAGGACTTTCACTTTCAAGATCTCAAGAGTCAATAGGATTTACCGATCGATCAATGGATCACTAAGACCTCTCAATCAGCAAAACCTTAGGGGTTCCTGGGAAACCCCAATCAACAAAGTTTTGCGGAGATACCCTGCTCTATGTCTCTAATGTTCGATCTGGTTCTGGATCGATGTTAACATTGACACTCTGCTTACCTGCCGCTCTTGGTGATGACCATTTCGGTGCCGAGCTTGTGGAACTTCTCCCATAGATCCTTGCCCTCGAGCGTGACCTTGGGATCGTCGACGACGCCATCGTCCTCGGGCTGCAGGGCGCGCAGCGGTCGCATCGCCGGATGCAGCTGATGGGCGACGGCCGAGGCGAGCACCACGTCCTCGGCGGTGGTGTAGGCGGTGCCCAGCGGATGGTGGGCGTGCGGATGCGCTGGATGCGGTGGGAAGCGCAAACCGCCGGCGGCGCTATACAGCCCCGGATGATGCGGCCCCGCCGGACTGCCGGCCAGTGCGGCAAGCGCTGCAGCCGGAAAATATGGCGGCGGCGGCGGCTGCTGCTGCTGCGTTCCCAAATGCTGCTGCTGCTGCTGCTGCTGTTGTTGTTGTTGTTGCTGTTGAGGCAGCGGCGGCGGATGCGTTGGATGCACTGGATGCTGTGGCAGTCCAGCTGCAGGTGGTTGCTGCTGTGGCGGTGGCGGCGGCGGCGGTGCAACGCTGGGTGAGTGGTGCGCGGGTAGAGACGGCAGCGGCCCAGCGGCAGCAACTCCAACGGGCGGCAGCGGCGGCGGCGGCGTCGCCGTTGGCGTATTGGCCTGGCTGCCGCTCAATGCTGATTCGCTGCTGTTCAAGTGATTGTTGTTCTTATTGTTGCTGTTGTTGTTGTTGTTGTTGTTGTTGCTGTGATTACTGAGCGGGGAGAGCTGCGAGGGCGAGCCGCGAAAATTTGCAGCACCGCCCGAGCCTGGCGAACTGAGAGCTTGAGCTGCGTTGTTGTTGCTGCTGTTGTTGTTGCTGTTGTTGCTGTTGTTGTTGTTGCTGTTGTTGTTGTTGGTGTTGTTGTTGCTGTTGCTGTTGCTGTTGCTACCCGCCGTCAACAGCGACGAGACGCTGAAGTCAGTGGGTCTTTGCGAGAGCTGCAGAAATGGATGATATGCCATCCCATTTGCGAACCTGGCGAATGGATCCTCAGCAGACTGATGAAGTAGCAGCTCCTGGACGTCGTATCTCATTACATTACAATTTACAACAACATGTGCGTCACGCAATAAATTGTACAAACTACGTTTCGAGTTTGAATTCGAGTTCGAGTTCGCCAGTTGAACAGGTACTTTGATATATGTATCTCTCTCTCTCTCTCTCTCTATCTCTATCTATCTCTTTCTAGATATATATTTATATATTCAATATAAATTTTAATTTATTTATTTATATACTTTCTGTTTGCACACACACACACACACACACACACGCACGCACATATTTGTGTAGTATATTTTTCTATTTTCTTTTGTTGCTGTTGTTTTGTTGTTGTTGTTAATTTTGCTGTGCTTCATATGTTAAAAAAAAAAAAATTAGAAATATTTTTTTCTTTGTATATTTTGCTTTTCTTTTTGGTTTCAATCAAATTTCAAAAAAAAATTATTTGTTTTGGCGGCGGCAAAACGTCAACGCGACGACGGCAACGGCGACGGCGACGCAGGCTTATTGAAAGCTGCTGCTGCTGCTACTGCTGCTGCAGTCACTTTTACTTGAGCTGCTGCTGCTGCTGGCACAGCTGGGCTTTTATTGTTATTAACAAATTGTGCAGCTTCCAACCAGAAAAAAAATGAGTAATGGGAATTATTTGTTTGCTAGAGAACGTTCACGACAAAATAACTGACACAGACGGGCCAACGACGACGACGCCGATACGAACTACACGCCGGTCGCTTCCAAACTGGAAAATACACAGACGTACGCAGGCAGCGCAACCCCCGAAGACAACAAACAATACACGAGCAACGACGACGACGACGACGACAATGCTGCCTCAGTCGCTGCCCGGGTGGGCAGCGCTTTTTGGCGAGTAGCAGACGAGTGTTGAGTGAGCGAGAGTGAGTGAGAGAGTGTATCGTGTGTGTGTGTGTATGGTGTGGTGTGTTGAGTTTTTGTTGCTGGGCGTGCGAGTGAGTCGGATTGGGTATGTTGCGCACTACGGCTGCTAGAGTGTGGGAGCAGGGCAGACTGAGAGACATACGCTGAGAGTGCGACTCCAATAAGAAAACCTAAAACCAAAGTGTTGAGTTGACGCTTTACCGTATATATATGTGTGTGTGTGTGTATATGCGCTTGTGTGAGAGCGTGTATATGTGTGCGTGCAGACAAACAACAAGACGACTGTGACAAACCAACCAGCGGCAGCGGCGCCGACGTCGGCAGCGTCAAGCCGTCGCAAGGCGTGTGACAAGCAGCATGAAGCGTGTTAGAAGTAACAAGGCAGCTGACACCAAAAGTGCAGCGCGCCAGAAAAATGCCTCAAAATGAGAGCAGCACATAAAAGCACACACAAACAAATATATATATGTATGTATAAAAAAAATAAAATAAAATAAAATAAAAATAATCTGCTAGAGTGTAGTAAATCATAGCCAAAAAAAAATAAAAACAGAAAACGTCCAAGTAGAAAAGAAAGCAAAAAAAAAAGCTGTTAGCTCCATGGGAGAGGGGGACGGGAGATGTGTTGGGTTTTGGGGTAACGGCCAAGTTGACAAATGACGCGCAAGCGAAAAATGCGCTTCAATGGTCAAATGTTTTGATGGACCGACGAAGGAGGAGGTGAGTGGGAGTGGGAGAGGGCGATGGAGAGGGGGCGGTGAGCTAAAGTGAGAGGGAGGCTTGATGAATGTGCTGCGCAAGGAGCAGAGCGTATGTGATGTGCTATGGGGTGGGGTGGGTTTTTGTGGGCTGTGGGGTGTTCGCTTGGCGGGCAGAGGTGAGTAAAGCACAGTAAATGCGATAAAAGGCAACACAGATAAGGCAAACAAACGTAAAGCGAGGAGTGACAGGGGAAGGGGGGAGACAGCCAAGTTGGAACACAGCGCGTGCTGATTTGACCTAGACTGACCTTTTTCTGATCAGAATATATGTAGAAAGCGCCTGTGAGAGAGCGAGAAAGCAACAGCAAAAGTGATCGCAGGCAAAGCTCTTACAAAATTAAACTAAACTTTTAATATTTTAAATAATGCTGAAAATGTACTATTGTGCTTCAAATTATTACCAAATACTGTTAAGAAATGCCCAATTATATAGAAATAAAATGTATGATGAATAATTCTACTTTTCAGTTCTTAAAAAATATGATTGAATTAATTTTTTTCCAATTAAATTGTTTAATTGAAGCTACCGGTGCCGATTTCCCAATCAGAATATGTGACATTATTTATTGAACCCCTTATCAATTGGAATTAAAGCTTTTTCCTTATTGGAATTATTGCTGCCGATTTTCCAATTGAATTGCGAGCGCTACAGGAAAACTACATACATGCACATGTCCAATTAGAATATCACTTCCAACTAACGGCCACACCTACGGCATTGTGGAGTAGGGGGCGGGCGATAAGTGCGGATTAGGCGCCGCATTTCAAAGTTAAACGCGCTTTTGCCGCTTTGGCAGCTTTTGTGCGTCCGTAAATGTAAATACAGGAGATTTATGTCGCGACAGGAGCAGCAGCAGCAGCAGCGGGAGAGGCAGCAACTTCGGCGCTAACGACGCTGACGCCGATGCCGATGCCGATGCCGTTGCCGACGCCTAAGCAACGTACAAATTCGCAAGTGCGAAAAAGCCGAGCAAAAAGAGGAGCAGCAAAAACAAAACCAACTACAGCAGCAGCAGCAGCAAGAAGAAGAAGAGCTGGACAGGCGCGCGTGTGACAAACTTGACGCTAAGTTTGCGCAAACACGGCCAGTGGCGGTGGGCGTGGGTGTGAGCGAGACGGCACGAGACGAGGCGTGCAAATGAAAGGCAAAGCTCAAGCAGAAGACATACACACGCAAACAAGCATAGACACACACACACGTACACTGACAACAGCAGCAGCAGACAAAGAAGCTTTGGCAGCGACGACGGCGACGGCGCCAAAAAGCAAAAACGGCAACGCAAATGTATTTTGTCACACGTTTTCATACATATACACACATACAGGCATACAGCATAATAACACACACAAGCCGTGCATGTGTGTGTGAGTGAGCTGGCTGGCACTATTTGCGTCGCCTGTGCGCAAGAAAAAGACGACAAGCGCAACGACAGCGACAACGACGACGACGACGACGACGTTGAACTTGCTACCCGACAGGCTGTTCCCATTGTTGTTGTTGTTGCTGTTGCTGCTGCTACTGAGCAGTGCTCAGCTTGTGTGACAAGTTTAACCACAAATACATACGCACAGAGAGCATGCACACACACACACTCACACACACACACGTACGTAGCGACGCGCCAGCTAGTTAACACCACACCTCACAATGGCGGCGGCAATGTTAACTCCTCTGCGCCGTGCCTTAGCCGTGCCGTGTGTGTGAGTGAAATGGCGCGACGTCGTGGTGGCTGCTGCTGCTCTTGCTGTTGTTGCTGTTGTTGTTGTAACTGTGTAAGAGGTGACAACATTTCTTTGCATGGATGTGTGTGAGAGTGTACGTATGTATATATATATATATATATGTGTGTGTGTGTGTGTCGGTGTCTGTGGTGTGAAAAATTACAGCAGCAGCGACGCCAACGTCGCCGTCGTAGCTGTTGCTGTGGTGAAGAAAAGACAATGAGGATGCTACACGTCAGCCAAACCTGTGGCGAGTCTTGTTGTTGTTGTTGTTGTTGTTGCTGTTGTTGTTGTTGGAGTGAAAGGCGATTAGTTGGCTTAGAAGCCCAAACGGGTGTACATAGTCAAAATGTATATTTTGGACCCAGACATAAACAATGGGCTAAGTAAACGCAAAGCCTTCTTACATTAATTGCAGTTCAATTGGCCGCACTCGACGCTAATGCTAAGGCAATGAAGGCGCTGCTGCTGCTGCGGCGCTGTAACTGAAAGAGCAAATGGATATTAACAGCAACAGCAACAGCAACAAAAGCAGCAACAACAACAACAGCAAATGCTCAAAATATGCTCAGAAGGTGTTAAAAAACAACCAACCAAAATGCCGACTAACGCCTGGCCAAAAGCGCCAGCCGCTGCTGCTGCTGCTGCTGCTGCTGTTCACTCTCTGCCGCTTGTTTGTATATTGATTTAGCTCAGTGTTTGTGTGTGTGTGTGAGTGGGCAGCTGCTGCTGCTGCCGCCGTGGTGTGTTGAATAAGGCTTACACCACAGCATCTGCAGCTGGCGCGAGAGCGAGCGAGCTTAGCCGTAAGTGCGCTCTCGTTTACTACTACTCTCCACTCTCGCGCTCTCGCTTCCACTCGCACACTGTTGTTCGTCTGCTCTCTCGCTCGCACTCGTTTTGGCTATTTGGCCATACAAGCGTCGCATAGTAAATTTCGTCTGATTTTTTGTTGGCGCTTTGTAGCTAATTAAAAGTTTATATGTGCACACACACACACACACGTGGACGCACACACACATACAGAGAGACAGGGCAGCTGCTGGCTGCCTCATAATTATCTGAAAAACTTTATTTGACGGCGTTTATTTGACTGGCTGCCTTCCCCAATGGGATCAGCCGAGAGGGGGAGTGAGAGAGGGGAGGGGGTGGAAGATGAGAGGTCTCTCTATCGCGCTCGCTCACACGCCTGTGTGTGGGCATGTTTATTTGCTTAGCATGGTTTAGTTGCGCCTGTATTTGTGTATGCATGTATGTGTGTGTGTGTGTGTGTGTGTGTGTGTGAAAATTTACAAGCGGCGCGCGTTAAATTATCCAAATATGTTGGGGGCAAAAAGGTGACGACGAATGGGTTAACACTTTGACTAGCGCGTGTCTGTGTGTGTGTGTGTGTGTGTGTGTGTGTGTGCGAGCGTGTGTGTGTGTGTGTGAGCGTGTGTGTGTGCGCGTGTTTGTGTGTGTAAATAATAAACAACATTATGCTGGCCATTAGCCAGCTTCAAGCGTTTAGATTTAGCTCTATTGCTCTTACTCTCACTCTCTCTCTCTCTCTCTCACTGAGAAAAATGTCGCATGCCGAGCTTGTCTTTGCCCAGGCCACGCCCACTGCCTCTGTCTGCCTGTGCAATGGCAATCAATAAAATTAGCATAAACTTGAATTTCACGCTGCCAAAAACAATGAAAGCTTGTTACACACACACACACACACACACATACACCCACACGCGCATGGCTTGGCTTTAACAAACACAAATACAAAGCCAAAGAATCGCGCCATAATAAATGTCTAGCCTTATGTAAACGCAGACAGAGTAGCTCTAGCTGTACGTGTGTGTGTGTGTGTGTGTGCCGACACTCTCAGACACACACAGACACGCAGACGGACACACGATTGGATAAGAATCGCAGCATTTACATAGGACGAAGGATGCAGGGGGCAGCAGGCAGAGCACCAAGGCACTCGGGCGCCACATAAGCACAGTTCATATGCCGCATATTAATGGAGCCGTGTAGCAAGCTCTCTCCCCCTACCTGCCCCTTTCTCTGGCTCGCTCTGGCTTCTGCTTCATGTGTGCGAATTCCAATGCTCTTTGGCAAAAAGCTTATTAATATTATTATCAAAAATTAAGGCGATTAATTTCACTCGCGCATGTTTTTGTTTTTGTTTAATTAATGATTAACTGTAAAAACCGTGTAGGCCTTATAATACTATAATATAGTTGCAGGGCATTCAGGATTCGCACTGACTGCGCCGACTTCGGATTGCAGCGAATTGGCTTGGATTTTTCCGAATCCGATAGAGAGTAATCCACAGACAGACTGAGTTTCCCTTTCTCTTGCCAAGCCAGCGAAATAATAGTTAATCACTCGCTATGTAGCTATGTCTCTATGTATTCACTCGTTTATCTTCATTCGTTAGTTTTCATGCTCTACTTTTCATTTAGTGTTAACTTCGTTTCATTTTTGTTCTCGCTACTTTCGACTCGTTACTTTGCATTCGTTGCACTGCTCTCTCTCGCTCTCGCTCTCTCTCTCTTCTCAGTTGTTATTTTCCACTCGTTACTTTTGCTTTGCCAAACTTGATTTCGTTTCATTCCATTTGCCACTCTGGAATCGCTCTGCTCTCTTTCTCTTTCTGCTCAGCTTTCCATCTGCTTACTCCACTCTCTACTCTTCGCTATTTACTACTGCTATTCACTCGCTACTTTCGACTCGTTACTGTGTTTCTTGAGCAATAACTCTTCTGCTGTTTTGCCAACTATGTTTATATATGTCTTCCATTTCAATTTCGATTGCATTTCTTCCTTTCTCTTTCACTCGTTACTTTGCAGCGAGTAAAGCATATCTGTTAATGCACATCATTGCACTCTTCTGCAGCAATGCTCTAACTATTTGTGTCTCATTTCTCAAACGGGAGTTGAATGTTCTATGTGCAGTAGAATCCGGCTATAACGATACTCAAGGGATTGTCGTTATACCCGGGTCTGGGGACCAGAATTTTCGTCACTATAGCCGTACAGACGCTATAAGCGGAGTCGCTATAGCCGGATTCTACTGTATATTTGCTTATGGAACGTACTTTATATTTCATTCATTTTTCTTTTATTTTTTTTTCAGATTTTCTTAGCCTTGACTCGTTGCTGTTGAGCGAGTAAAGATAAAATTCTTCCTGTGTCTCTCTCCCTCTTCCTCTCTCGCTTTCTCTCCCTCTCTATCTCTCTTCTTACTCGTTACTTTGGCAGCACTTGAAGCGATTTGGTTGCCCCAAAACAGCTAATTGTAAGCAACTATTTACACACATTCGCGCACAGTCACACACCTGCACACACACAAACACACACGCGCACACACCTGCAGCTGAATGGTGTGCTGTCGCGCTATCTCTATGTCTCTCTCTAGCCGCTGGCCATGTTTTGTTGCCTACTTTGGAGCGCCAAGCAGATTGCCAAATGCCGGCAAAAAGGCCGCCAGCAAACGGCAATTGCTCAATTACAGCGCAAAGCGACAGCAGCGACAACAACAGCAACAGCAACAGCAGCCTTAATGCATATGTGTGCAGACACATACACACACACACACACACACACACACAGATAGGCATTGGTGTTGTGTTGAATTTCACGCCAGCAGCTGCCAAGTGTAGTCCATAGTTTTTCGCCATTTTTAACTCACGCGCGCTCTCGCTCTCACTCGCTCGCTCTCTCGCTCTCTCTATCTCTCTCTCTCGCTCTGCTACTCTATGCAAGCTCGCGCGTATGTGTGCGTGTGTGTGTGTGTGTATTTATTGTTTAATTAACTTCACGCCTGTCTATCACACACACACACACACACACACACACACACACACACACACACACGCACACAGTCAGACACAGCACAGACATTGCCTTTATACGTTGTTTGCACTGCGCTGTCTGCTCTGCTCTCGCCCTCACTCTCTTTCACTCTGTCTCTCTATGTGTGTGTGTGTGTGTTTGTATAACTGTACAAAGCATACGCATGCTGCAGCTTTGTAGCTGCTGCTGCTGCTGCTGCTGCTGCTGCTACTGCTGCAACTGTTTTTGTTTTTTCAGCTCACACAAAAGTTAATCAGTTAGGGCAATGTGTGAAAAACAAAGTGCATTCCGAGCTGATGCCTGATGCCTGATGCCGTCTGCCGTCTGCCGTCTGCTGCCCGTTGAATGCCCTGGCAACTGCGCACAAAGGGTATACAGAGTGCAGACACTGAATTGAAGTAGAAATTTAAATTTTTATTATTGATTTTTATTATGGATTCATATTTTCCCTTTGTCGGATATCGTCAATCTAGAGATTCATTTGGAATGGATGTGCTCCCTCGTGTTAAAAGCTTCTAGGTGAGCTACACAAGGATTCTTCAAATTTCATCTACATATATACATATATGTATCTCCCTCCTACTGCATATCTCTCTATCTGCTACATTCACTCTCTTTCTCTCTTGGTAGGCCTTTGATTGGTTCCCATTTGTCTCTCTTCCTCTTTCTAGCTCTCTGTCGCATTCCCGTATATATTATCTCTCTATAACTCTCTCCTATTCCATTACTTTTTTTGCCTCACTCTTTATTGCTCTCGCTCTTTCTCTATTTTCTCTTGTGCTGCCTCTGTGAGATTCATTCTCGATGCAGTTCCTTTTCCATATTTCTCTATTCTCCTTCTTCTTCTCATTCTCTTTCTCTTTCCCATTCCCATTCTCATGCTCATTCTCATTCTCATTCTCATTCTTATTATTATTCTTATTCTTATTCTCATTCTCATTCTCATTCTCATTCTCATTCTCTTTCTCTTTCTCATTCCCATTCTCATTCCCATTCTCATGCTCATTCTCATTCTCATTCTCATTTCCATTTTCATTTCCATTTTCATTTCCATTTTCATCATTCTCATTTCCATTTTCATTTTCATTCTCATTCTCATTCTCTATATGTATTCGTTTTACTATCTCATCTACTACTATCTCATCTCTACTCTCTTTCTGGTTCTTTTGCTTTCTCGTTTTCTTCCTCACAGCTGTTTTCTTATATTCCTCTGTCTTTTTCACTTACATTCCTCTTCTTCTTCATCTCTTTCACCATCTCTCTCTCTCTCTCTTTCATCCTCTCTGTTTGCCTCTCTCTCTCTCTCTCATTCTCTCTCATTCACTTACTCTTTTTCCATCTACCTCTCTATCAAAAAATTTTTTACAGGGTATTTCTGGCTCGTTGTCGCTCAACTCCTGCTATAAAGTTTCCTGTGAATGAAACTAATTCTCAGATCACACACATGCAGTACAACTCTTCTCTCCCTCCCTCTCTCTCTCTCTCTCACACACACACACACACACACTCCTAAGAGCTGCTGTAAAGTATGCTTTGGCATTTTCATTGTCTGCACAAATGGAATTAGGGAACTTTTTGTGCAAACGTGTTGCGAATCATTTGTGTTTTAATTAATGCACAGCCAGAGCGGGGGGCAGAGCTGATTACAGCTGGCTAGGGCGAGGGGGCAAGGGAGGGCAACGCAAGTGCAGGTGCCAAATAACGTTTCAGGCCAGGCCACAAAATGTCAAAATTTTTCACTTTTGCCATTTGCCATTTACAACTTCTTCGTCTTCTTCTTCTTCTGCTTCTGCTGCAGCTGCCCCTTGCTCACCGCCTGCTCCGGCAGCGGCTGCTGCTGCTGCGACTTTAGCTTCTATTCAGCATTTCTTTCTTCTCTCGACTTCCACATTTTGTTTTTTTTGTTTTTTTTTTTTTTGTTTTGTTTTGCTTTTTGTGTGTGCATTTTCCATTGAAAAGCGCTCTTCACAAGCAATTAAACACACAAAAGCGTTTTGCGAGCCACGCCGCTAGCGAAACGAGGCGGGGACAGAGCAGGGAGGTGCGAGGGGCGGCAGGCGTGGCGTGGCAACACAATGTGGCAAGATAAATGGATGGCAAAGCACAAGCTGCAATATGAATAATCGTGCTGCATTTGGCGAAGAGAGCGCGACAGAGAGAGAGAGAGAGAGGGAGAGAGAGCGAGAGAGTGGGAGAGGGAGATAGGGGTGGTGCGGCAGAGGGAGCAACGACTGGGCAGCCAACACTTTTTGTGTGAAAAACTTCACGAGCTGAGCGGACTTGACGGGGAGGGTGGGCTGAGGGTGCTGAGGGCGGGGGCTGAGGCAGCCCAAGAGGAGCCCAAGAGGGAAACTGCCTTGGCTTGTTTACACAAGCGATTGGCCAAGACGCAGGCGAATGGGCTGTGCTGTGAGCCAAATGCTGGGCGTCAGCCAAAGGAGTGGCCAAAAGTACACAAGATTCACACCGACAGCAACAACAGCAGCAGCTTGACAATATTCCTAACACCACACACACACACGCACACACACACACACACGCACACACATGGAGACATTTACACACACAGTGAAGTGAAATGTTTTCCGCAGTCTTCGCGTTGTCTCTGTCTGAGCAGCAGCCACAGCAGCAGCCGTAGTAGCAGCAGCTTCCCTTGTTGTCTGACCCCCCCTCATGGCCCACGCCCCCTACAGCCCCTACAACACATGCCGCCAGAAAATGGCGTCTCCTGCCAGCCGAAAGCTAACTTCGCTGTGCCAGCAATCAGCTATATATATGTGTATACATATATACATATATATATATATATGTGTGTGTGTGTGCACATATATCTGAAATTGTCGCCCATTATTTGGTCTGGCATTTTCTGCTTTCAATTTGCCATTTTCAGATTGATTTGGCCTCATTTCTTTCGAGGCAAAAAAAAAAAACAAGAATTTGATAAATGTCAACTTTATATATACACTTTCCTACCACCCGCACCCTCACTCTCCCTCCCTCACTCTCCCTCTCTCTCTCTCTTGTTTCCTCGCTCCCTGGAGTCCTATTACAATTTCGTGTTAAATTATTATCTATGTAATTATTTTGGGCATTGGGTAATCGATGCTTACGTCTTAATCGCTTTGGCATTTCCATTCCGTAGTCAGATAACAATTGCCGCTTAATCTGAATATGTAACATAATACCTATTATTTCATCTGGATTTCATGCGCTCAGCCAGGTTAATTGCGTCGAATGGGCTGCTGGAAATTTAGTTTATTTGTTGTTTGAGAATTGCATAGAAGGGCAGGGAGAGAGAGGGATAGGGGGATAGAGAGAGAGAGAGAGAGAGTGAGAAAGAGAGAGAGAGTAGGATAGAGATAGAGAGGAATAGAGCGAGGGGTGGGGGACCCCTTCATTATTTCCCTTTGAGACCTATAATAAATTATATAATATAATTTGTATTTCTTTTTTATGTTTCACTATTGTATAAGATAGATAGATAGAACAAACAACAATTTTAGTATTGTTTGCTACATTCCTATTCATATTTCATGCAATTCATTTCAATTGAGCTTATGAGAATTGCATAGAGAGGCGATTGTTATACCTATGCCGATATCAAATAGCTTGACAGTTTATCTTATTTTTATTATATTTAAGTTCAATTTAGATGGTACATCGATTTTCACTGAGTTAATATGCAAATCAATATTGAGAATTGCAAAGAGAGGCGTTTCTCATGGATTTTCATATCAAATACATTGACAATCCAATTGTTCTTCACTAAATCTTCTCCTATCATAGAGTAAAGACACTTGAGAGACTAGAGAGGCGAGAGCTAACGTATTCTGAATTCAATTTTGATCCAATCAAAGGAAATTCCATTAATATTTTGGAAACAAATTATTTTTCAAAGCGTATTATACCAAGACAGAGCTATAACCTAGTCTGGCCTGAGATAGCTTGGCCTATAGGCCACGTTCTCTGCAGCGAAGAGAGAGCTTTCTGCTTCTTCCTCAACTCAGCTTAACAACTTCGATAATCCCTCTTAGCAGAGTTTCTCTATATGGCCGCAGGCCTCAATTAGCCTAAAAGAAATTATCAATTGCAAATTTATTGCAACTAAAACTTGCCCTGCAACAACAACAACAACAACAGCGACAAAGAAGCAACAGGCGGCAGGCGGGCTGGCGGGCTGGCGGGCAGGCAGCAGGTGTAAATGAAAACACGACACCTGGGCCAGCATAGAGAAGTTTTTTATGATGAGCTAAAAAGCAAAACTTTTCATTTTATATGCAAAAAGTGCAAATCAACAGCAGAGCAAAAGTGCAAAAAACAACTGAGCCGGAGTAGAGGCTGCCACTAGCCACTAGACACGCCCCCTGCGCTCTGCCGCCGCCCCTGCTGACCGCACGAGGCGAACTCAACTCATTAAAAAAAAAAACTCTTAGAATTGCAGTTCTTTCTCTCTCTGAGTGTCTGTGTACGTGTGTGTGTGTGAGTGTGCGTGTGTGTAAAGTTTATTTGCCTGCATTTGACTAAGCCGAGGTGTGTGAGAGAGAGAGAGAGAGAGAGAGAGGTAGAGAGCGTGCGAGCGAGCCAGCAGGTGCCATAAAAAGGCGCCAGGCGGACGAAACTCTCAGCAATTATGCCACAGGCTGCGCACAGTGGCGCCCTCTGCAGGTCAATAGACGCAAACGCAAAAGCAAACGCCCGATGCCGAGGTGCGATTGTAAACAAGGCAGCGCGAGAGCTTCGCGTGTCGGACACTGCACAGCACAACAATGGATCAGTGGGGTGGGCGGTGCAGGGGCGAAGAGGGGCGTGGGGGTGTGGATGGGGGACTGCTCCTGCAATCAGCTAAATGAGTGACCAGGCCGAAGAAAAAGGACGCGCCAGCGGGCACATCAAATGAAATCGAGCGTTTCACAAGCACAAAAAAAGAAAAAGAAGAAGAAGAAGAAGAGGAGGAGGAGGAGGAGCAAGAGGAAGAAAAATGTCAAACTGTGCGCAATAAATGTAAATACACTGCGAGAAAAGCCTCGAACAACAGCACAGCGCAAACAAAGGCAAAACAGAAAGAGAAAGAGCACAAACGGAAAAAGACAAGAAAGGAAAAGAAAGCCAAAAGAAAAGAGAAAAACATAAGAAGAAGAAGCAGCAGCACTTATAAATAAAAACATGCTCATTAATGTAAAAGTCAGACGCAGGCAAGCAACAAGAGCGAGCGAGCGAGCGAGAGTGAAAGAGAGAGAGCGAGAGCGAGAGCGAGATAGATAGAGGGTGGCACTCGCTGGGTGGTGGGTTCCTGGGCCCTGGCTGACAATGCGAATGGCTCCTTGGACGTGCAATTGAAATTGGAATTCACTTTTGTGTCGACTGCGACAAAACAGCGTCCCACGTCCAGCTCCACACGCAGGACGCCCCGAGCCCAGTGCGGGGGCGGGGGCGGGGGCGAGGGCAGCTGGCAGCCAGCTCCTTGGCCATTATGATATTGTATTAAGTGATGCCAAGTGAAGCTGTCGGCAAAAGTCGCATTGCCTTGATGAGTCAGCGCCGCTTAAAGCTCGCACTAAAATCTAGAGTGGCTGAAAGAGAGCTTTAAGAATGTAGAAAGTGCATGCTAGACACAAATGCAGTTCAATTAAAGCTTCAATTACGAATGTCTCTTTAGCTGCGAATCAAGTTCAAGCGGATAACAAAGAGCTTTCAGCAACTTTATGAGAAAGCTTCAGTAAATTAGCAATGAAAAAAATGATCTATGAAGAAGAAGCTGCAGCTGAAATCTAGAGTAGTTGACAGAGAGCTTTAAGAATGCAGAAAGTGCATGAAAGACACAACTCAATTGAAAAGAGCGAAAGGCTCTAAAGCTGCGAAACAAAGAGCTTTCAGCAGCTTTATGAGAAAGCTTCAGTAAATTAGTAATGTAGGAAATTATCTAATCTAATCTAATTTAAATTCAATTGAAATCAAGTATTTTATGTTACTTTTATTTCACTTTTGGATCCACACCATAAATTGCATATGGAAAAAGTTACTTAAAAAAAAAAAAAAAAAAAAATTCTAGCTTCACTTGAGAAAATCGGATTTCGAGTCAAATAATTGCATTTCTCGAATCAGACGCCTAGTTAAGCAGCTTTAAGAGTAATTCACTTAAAGCTCTCGAAGCTTTCGACAACATTTGCACAGCAATTAAAGCCAAGCCGAACAACAAGGCCAAAACGAAGGCGAAAAGCCAAAACAAACAAAAATCGCGTGAAAATGCGCCAAATTGTTAGACGAAACTAAGGGAACAAAAAAAAAAAGAAAAAAAGAAAAAAATTGAGAAGAAAATTGTTGTATACATTATGCAGATGAAGCTGAATGGAGATGAACAAGGTGGAGCTGAAGCAGAAGCAGAGGCTGAGGGCGGAGAGGGGGCAGAGTAGGAAATGAAGCAGAGAAGGCGCACAACTTATGTAGCCGAAATCATTTCAGCAATGTGAGGAAATAAAAAAGAATTTCAGCTTGGTTTTGACAGGCAAATAGAGCGGGGCGAAGTGCGGGACGGAGGGAGGAGAGGGGGTGGTAGGGTGACTGATAGAGTGGGGGTGGCAACTGAAACTTGCAGCAGTTCAAGTTGAGCACCTGACATTGTCAGACAGCAGCAAGCTGTTCCGCATAGCCCGCCTCCTGCCTGCTCTCGCCCGCGACTACCCCTCCCTCTCTCTCGCTGACTCTCTCACTCTCTGTCTGCTCTGCCTAGTCAAGTAACATGGTCTGCATTGACTTGACAGCTTTCAAGCGCTCAATGAAGTGCTTCAGCTGAAGGCCAAAAACCTGCAGCTTGAGCAAAATCAATATGATCAAAAAAAAAGAAGGATAGAAAGAGTGCTCGCTCTCCCCCTGGCTCTCCCTGTCTCTCTCCATCTCGTTCTCTCTAAATATTGTTGGCTTCCTGTGCAGGACGCGCGCGCTGTTATAAATTAAATTCGTAATTGATTCCTGAATCCGCAATCCTGCAAATGGGATTACAACACGTTCAAAATCAGCAGCAGCAGCAGCAGCAGCAGCAGCAGCAGCAGCAGCAACCCCTACTACCAACAACAGCAACAACAACAACAAGCATAGTCGAGTGTTTGTCTATAGATACAAAATTGCGTGCGCTGTAAATGAAACTGAAATGTTGTTGAGGCCAAACCAACCCAGCCGCATGCAGCAGCAGGGATGCCACGGCAAAAGGACCTTCAGAGACGTCAGCTGGCGCGTCAGTCACTCAATAGACATATAGATATAGATATCGGTTAGATACAACAACAACAACAATATATTGTATGTATATATATGTATATATATATATATATATCTGTATATATGTATAAAGTTTAGTTAAGTGCGCGACAATGTGCTCAGAGGTTTCAACCCTCGCCGGTTCGCTTAGCTAAGAAGCATCCATCCAACGGCAATTCCATTCTTCCGCCGGTAATAACAACAACAGCAACAACAGCAACAACAACAACAACAATCATCATAACAATGGAGCACAGCATACAACACTCTGCAGCAGCACTCTATAGGACTACTATCCGGGCCTCCCTTACTGCCCGTACTCCCCCATGCAACAGCCCGTACTCTCAGCGTCTCTGGCGCGCACTTCGCTCTCCACTGCCAACTGCCGACTTTGACCTCGTTGTTCGTCTCTCCGCTTAACAGCTTACAATAATTTCAATGCCACCACTTTCAGCACCCCCCCCCCCCCCCCCCCCTCCTTCGCCACCCTCTCTTCACTGCCCCCACAGCTCATGCCCTTGCTGCGAAGGGCTGGAGCGCCACATTTAAAACTGAATAGCTCGCGGACAAAGCAATTGATACACCCAAAAGAGAGCGGAATTTCGAGTGATTGCTGAAATCGGTCAACAATCGTGGATGAGCTTTAACTGGCCGTGGACAGATCAAAAGAGCAGCTAACACGATGAGGCAGCAGAAGAGTTAACAAAAAAGCTGCGACAAGCTGCAAAGCGAAAAACAGTTAACAAAGAAATTGCACAAAATTTATTTGATCTTGGTATTTCATGCAGACTTGGCAATGAAAAGCTGTTCAGCAGAGAGCTTTAAGAATGATAATGTTAAAGCTTCCGTTTACGCTCGAAGCTTACTGGAGCTTCAAGAAAATGTGGTACACTCTAAAGTTTGATTAGCTCTAGGAGTTTAAGTTGCAAAACTCTGCAGTGCAGAGCTTTCAGTATTGCTGTATTAAAGCTTACTTGAACTTAAAGAAAACTGTAGGCAATATGAGCTTGAAATGCTTTGAGTAATTATGATTTTATATATAGCTTAAAGCTCTGCTTCAACAACTACAAATTGAGAGCTATGTCCGCTTAAAGCTCAGGTAAAATACATGAAAAGTGCATTTCAAGCTAGAAGTATTTCTAAGGCTATAATAAAATGCTTTAACAATGCCTACAGCAATCAAAGAGAGCTTTAAGAATTAATGCGCAAGCAGAAATTTATATGCTTTCATATGTGTGCGAGCTTTATAAACTATCAACTTAAAGCTTGTGCACTTAAAGTATTTTGAGCTTTAAGCCATGTAAAAATGTACACTAAAAGCTCTTCATAATTAAATTGGATAAAAACATCAATTTCTAAAAATTCTATTTAATGAAAGCTTTATTAACTTCAATAGTAAACGAATTAAAGCTCCAAGAAACGTTTCAGAGTGGAGTAGAAATCTGAAGGCAATAGAACTCTGGGAAGACAGAGATATTCGAACTTTTGGTATATGAATGCTCGAGAGCTAGCCAGGTAGCAGAGCGCATTCCTCAAGGTAAACTGCATGCTGCACTTACATAGGTAAGTGAGCAGGTAAAGCCAATCAAGTTCTTGCCACACGTCTGGACGCGGTTCCATGCGGCTTGGCTTTGACTTCACGGCGTATTATGTTTTCCACAGCTGTCAAATTTGATTTGACAAATGTAAGTGATACAGAGAGACACAGAAAGAGATAGAGAGAGAGACAGAAAGAGAGAGAGGGAGGGGGGGGGGGGGGATATAATCCAGCTAGCTATTTGCATAGAGTTTGAAATGCGATTTACACCTTCTTCTTCTTCTTTTCGTTTTGTTTTTTGCAGCTCTTCATGCTCGAATGCGCCGAGTGCAGCTATTGATAATGACTGCAGATTAACACATTATCAAATATTTACAACATCCGAGGTGATAGGCGATTACACGCATCGCCGCATCGGCTGTACGAAAATAAAAGAGAGAAGCTTTTTCCCATCATTTCAAGTGTGGTCCGAACAAATTTATATCAGAGCTAGGAGGGAGGCGTGGCAGTAGCCATTAAAACGCTTCTTTTTTGGCTATTTTAATCGACCTGATGAAAAAAAATACCATTCTCATTTGGTTTTTTATAGCATATCTCGAGAACTACAAAAGTTGAAGATGTCAAATTTGGTGTGTTTGTTCTGGTAATGCTAAGGCAATATAAAACCATTTCCTTTCTTTGAATGCATCCATGGTAAGCTTTGGATGGTATTGTTATTCACTATTTGTATAATGTTTGTGTGTAAATAAATAAATAAATGCATAATACTAACTATAGCTATATACTTTAAGTTGATTTATTGCTTTACTATAGAGTTCTCCATGTGTTTGTATTTTATTTTAATCTATTTATTGTAGATCATATTTGCTGCTATGAAAAAACTATTGCGGGGCTGCGAAACATAAACAAGATTTATCGGCTTCAGTTTGGCATAGATCAAAGTTATATAGTGGAGAATTTTGCATGTGCCCAGTGGAAAGGGAGAAACAAAATAATGAAATAGATTTAAATATATACCTATATATAATTCGAGATTTAGCATGTATATATAGCATATATAATATATACATATACATATACATATACATATACATATACATATAATTCTAAATATAGATTATATATATACATATAGAAATCTATCTGTCATATATAATCTTAGCTTAAGAAATACGTCAATGTAAAATATTTAGTCAACTTGCTATTTAACTTGTTGGAAATGCTATTAGGTAAGACTTCATATACAACACTTAATATATAAGACGTCATATATAAAGCTGCAAATTTCAAAGCTACGAAACAGACATAGGTGGACCCAAAGGTAAATAGACCTTGCTATATCGATAAAGTGGAAAGAATACGTTAAACAAATTTTGTTATGAAGTCGAACGAGCCAAGAAATATCTAAAAGAATACAAATCAGGCAAATAAGTAAAAACCCTAAAAAAAACCCTTCAGAAGAATAGAATTTCCATCTACGACAAACACAATAGGCTCTCAGTAGATAAATAAAATAATATATATATACATATATGATATGTGATATATGCATATGATATGTAGATAAGTAACTCAATATACGTAAAGATTTCGCGTTAATCCGTGACGTTGCCGACGTTGTTGTTGACGTAGCCGCTGCCAAAAGCAAATCCGCAGCTCCTAATTGGAGGATTTTTGAGAGGATTTTGAGGGGTTCGGAATGCAAACCTTTTCGTTCAGTTTAGTTTGATATACTCGATTGGTATTTCATTCTTATGGAGAAGGCAAAGGTAAACAAATATATATGAATATATATATGTATGTATATATGTACGTTGTATATCACTTGAGCACTGTGGTAGTTTAGTGTGTGGGCGAATCTGTTTGAAGTGATTGCAAATGTGTTTTAAAAAAACTCGCACGTTTTTCTCGCCGGCTCCAAAAAACAAAACAAAAAACTTGACGAAGTTTGGCGGAGTCACAGAACAGAAATGGGACGCGCGACGCGGCTGGGAGACGCGCGACGGTAAACGGTTGAAACGCTTGAAACGTTGCAAAACGCTCGAGAAACGCTGAACGCTGAACGCCAGAACGCAAGAACGCAAGAACGTTGAACGCAAGAAGTGGAAACGCAGAGCGTTCAGAGTACGTGTGCAGGCCGAAACGTGTCCAAGCCAAAGCACCAGGCAGGCAACACAGCCGGGCCGGGTTAAGACAATCGCGGCAGACAAGTCCAAGTCCAAGTCAAAGTTGTCAGCAGAGCGTTGACAGCGACGGCGACGGCGACGGCGACGTCAGTGGCAGTGGCAGCTGCGCAAGCTGTGTGACAAAAATCAACAAGCAACAGCAACAGCAGCAGCAGCAGCCGCAGCAGCGACGGCAGCAGAGCGAGAGAGCGCGCGCCGGCTACAAAGTAGCCAACTCTCAAGACGGCGGCTGCGACGTTGGCAGCGCGCGCGCCGCTTGTTCACCACGGCGCCGCAGACGTTAAGTAAAAGCTTAGCCGAGCTTAGCTCAGTTTTGTTGTTGTTGTTGCTGCTGTTGTTGTTGTCGTCGCAGCTGTCGCCAGCGGCGGCTGCAATGCGCGACAAGCATTTTGACACCGTTTTGTTGTCGTTTTTAGTTCGATTCCTGTTGTTGTTGCTGTTGCTGTTCGCGCCCACCCACACGCGCCACGCCAGAAACAAAATGGCCGCTCGCTCGCCCGCTGCCGCTGAGTGCAAGCGAGAGCGCGCCAACTGATCCTGTCAAAGCATTGCCGACGGCAACGACAGCAGCAGCGACAGAAGCTCAAATTCAAGAATCCAAAAACAAAACGTAAAATATGAAAACGAAAACGAAAACGAAAACAATGGAAAGGCAAAAACAATAACAAGAACTCAAAACTGTTGCACTCGACGCTCTGCCGTCGTGCGTCGCCTGCCGTCGGACGGCATCGAATGACAGGCGGTGAGCACGTTGACAGCGTCGCAGCGCTCACAGCGGCTAAACTCACCACGGCAGCGCGCGACGCTGGCTGCGACGCCAGCTATTTGCTCAGTTAATTGGGCAATGGCGAGTGAGCGCAGCAGCGACGCGTGAGTGAAAGAGTGAGTGGAAATCACTCCAAACCGGTTACAGGCATTGCGTGTATGCGTGTGCGTGTGCGTGTGTGTGTGTGCCAGTGTGCCAGTGTGTGTGTGTTATAGGCTGTCTGGAGCCAGGCAAGGATAATGCGTTACGCAGCTTCGCAATAACTTTTATTTTTTATTGCACTGCCAAAAACACCCAAAAGAGCAGCGCGCTCGGTGTGTGCGTGTGTGTGTGTGTGTGTGTGCGCGCTACGTGGGGGCCATTTTTGTCTTGAGCTCCCGCAGGAGCACTTTCTGTGCTGCTGCTGCTGCTGGTGCTGTCCTTTAAAGTCAGCATAACAGATTTGTCTGTTTGCCCACAATGTTTGCCCTATGTCGGCCAACGAAACTGGAGCAGTAATCAGAGAATAGACGTAGTAGAAGAAGACGACGCAGAAGTGGAAGAAAAACAAAACACGCACACGCATCAAAATAAATTAGAAGCAAAAACTTTATAGCCCGACCCAAGCCAACTCTTAAGTCCTCCATAATAAACGGTTTAGATTTGCACGCTGATTTGCAGCTGAAAAACAAGCGAAGAGATTGCAGATGTCTATGAAATATTGAATATATTTATTCAACGACATCTGAAATATTGATAACGGCAGTCGGCAAACGGTAAATGGAAATAAAGGAGAGATGGTGTCATTAATGACAAAAACAAGTAACAAGAATATACGACATAAAAAGACAATAACAAAAGACACATACAAAAAAGGAAACAAACAGAAAAACATAATAAAATATTAATAATAAAAATATATAACAAAAAAAAAAAAAAAAAAAAAACAAAATAAGTAAATACACGAGCAAATAACATGGCAGCAATTGGCAGTCAAGTGTGTGGGAGCTGGAGAGGTAGAGACGGGCCGCGGCGGTGCGAATACCTTATCACACGTTACGTAGGCACCGTTGCTGCTGCTGCTGCTGCGGCGACGGCCGCCGCGACTGCTGCTGGCTGAGAGAAGCGCCAGAACGTAATGAATAAAATATGCAATAAGCATAAAGAAGCAAATATGCAAATTCGGCAAACGTAACGAGCGAACGAGCGAGCGAGAGAGAGATGGCAGCTGAGCAACGCCCACAGCACGACGACCATTTTACATTGCGGTGCAACGCTAGGCATGGGCTGGAGCGAATTCGATGTGTGCGCTCTCTTCGCACAGCGTCGACGCTGTGAGAGCGCTGGCACACACTAAGACATCGGCACTGCTCGCACTCGCAGCGAACGCCGCACAGCGTCGTTGAGCACAATTCGTAGCTGTGGTGAATTTCTGCTGTACATTTTCGTCAACTGCTCAAGTATGTGTGCGTGTGTTGTTGTATGCGCTGTGTGTGTGGTGTGTATGTATTGTATTGGCAACAACAACAATGCGCACGATCGTTTTGTGGGCGGCGCTTAAACGTTAGCATGCGAGCGCTCTGTGTGCGCAAGCGAGACGCAAACAACGGCTCAAACTCAGCGACAGCCACAGCAAGACTCTGACAGTCGCATCCTACACGGCCAGCAATGTCCTGTCCAGCCAAATGCCAGCAATAGCAGCCAGTTCGCATAGCAGCAGCAGGCGGCATTAGACGACTCCTGCTGTGGTCCTTTTATACGTATATATGTCGCATACATGCGCACATATATACACTCATGATGAAAATAATAGGTACACCCCTTAAAATTAAACTTTTTTGAGTTTAGTTTAGCAAAACATTTTTTCTACTGCCCTTAACATGAAAATTTAAATGCACATTTGTGTATTAGGTATATATTAATGAAAATACATAAATTTGGAAAAAAAAAATATTATTTTTTTAAAAGTTACAAACAAATTAACAAAAATGGAGCTTTTTTTGCTTGACAAAAATAATAGGTACACTTTACTTTCGTAAGATGTATTTAATTTTTTGATTTTCAAATCATTCAAAATCTTTTGCTATTATATTTTTGGATTAATATCCTGTATATCCTCTTTTATTTTCATACAAATTTTTTATCTGATTGGTCATACTCCTATTTAAAGCTTGGCAGGTCCCATTCGTAATCTTCCTTCAGGTTTCTTGGACACAGTCCATTATTTGGCGTTTAATGTCACACTTTTTCTTTACCATCTGCTTTATCAATGCACTACACACGTTTTCGGTTGGATTCAGATCAGGAGAATGACTGGGCCAAGCGAGAGTGTCCACCTTACTAACCTCGAGCCAAGCTTATTCTATTGTAGACGAGTGTCTCGGGCCGTTATCTTGTTGTCAAACCTAGCGCAGAGGCATGTTATCCTCAGCATATGGTAACATTATATTTTCGAAAATATCCCTGTAGTCTGCTACTCTCATAACGTCAGATATTAGGAAAATCAGACGATACAGAAGGAGCCCCACACCATAATGGTTCCACCGACATGCTTGACTATTTTTTTTGTGTAGCGAGGATCGAATTCTTTACCTGTGAGGAGTCTTACATGCATGGAATAGTCATTTCTATAATGGCAAATTTTGGTTTCGTCGTTAAATAGGGTAATACGCCACTTTTTTTTGACTTTCAGATCCTTCCCAGGTGATGTGGTCTTTAGCAAAATTTTGCATCATCATAAAATTTTTGGTGCGCATCGATTTCAACCATTTTTTCGATACGACCTGATAGTTTAGCCATATGTAGTCATATCCTAATTGAAGAAGCATTAATAATATTATCTATTACGGAAGCAATGACCTTTGAAGATTTGAAAGGGTCGGAAAAGTTGCAATCCTTATAATGCGTCGGTCCAGTTCTAGTGTGGTTTTCGATAGACTTCCACGTGTTCGCTTTTTATTGTGCATCTTTAAAGCATTTTGCACAACGTTAAGAGATCTGTTCATCAGTTTCGCAATTTCACGCAAAGATTTGCCATTCCTTCGAAGGTTTTTAGCAATTCTGCGTTCCTGACTCGAACAATTAATATTTCGACCCATCTACATATGATATTGATAATTTTTTTTTACATCAAACATCTGTAGGAAGGTTACCTACTATTTTACAACAATAAAAGAAATCATTCTTATTCTAAACTTTTTTTTCGGGCTGAAGTAATGGAGTGTACCTATTATTTTCAGCAGGCCCATTTCAGTTTATTGTGACTACTATGAATTTAGGGGGAAATATAATTTTTTTTTTTGCATGCATCATATTGTCAGATTGCTCTCATAAAGTTACCATTGATTTTTTTTCAAAAATATCAAAAATGAATTAGTTATGACAGAATCTTCAAAAATTTTTGGGTGTACTTATTATTTTCATCATGAGTGTATGTGTGTGTATGTATGTATGTGCGCATTTATGCCGTAGCTGCTGCGTACAGCCTGCTTTTTGGCGCGAAATTTTACGCTTTACGTTACGTAAGGATCAAACGAAAAGGGAAAACTGTAAATTTAGATTCATTTGAACTGCGCTGTTTCATTTAGCGTAAGAGAACAAATTTTTTCTTAGTTTTCTTGAATTATAAAAATTTATAAACTACTTTCATTTAATACTGAATTCGTATTCCTTAATTTCATCATAATTATTATTGATATATAAATTCATTAAAATATCAACAAAAATCGAGCTCATTAAATGCATTTTTTGTGAAATTTTCGAAAGAATATTTTGAAAATGGCGTCGAGTCTGCGGCTGCAGCTGCCTCTGCCTATAAAAAAGCACAAACGGATGAAAATTAACTGTAAAATGTGCCACAATATGCACAATTGTTAATAATGAGGCATGTGGCGCGCATATTCTACGTGCCCCAAAAACGAGAAAAGGGCCGAAGAGGAAGAGTGCAACAACAACAAAATAATGCAACAGCATTTCGCATGGCAAAATGAACTCTGGCGCCTGCGCCCAGTCTGCTAATTAGTCGTAGCAGGATTCGCCAAAAAGGAGCTGGAGCCGAGAGGAAGAGAGACAGAGGGAGAGAGAGAGAGAGAGAGGGAGATGGAGAGGGTGTGGGCGTCTCTCTGGTGGTTGGGGGTGGATCACGTTGTTGTGTTTGCTAAACTTTGCATTCAATTTTGGCGCTGCACAGGCGGCGGCAATTAATTTGGAGGCGCAACAAGCGTTCAGAACGTCCAAATGAAGTGTGACGAGCAACTCGGCTGCTTCTGCTACTTCTTCTTGGTTTTCCATCTTCTGGCTGGAATACCCTGGAAGAGACACAGACATGGGGCAGCAGAGTTGACGGCGCACCAAGTGCTCAATTTAATCTAGAAGGCATTTATCTGGAGTAAAGATAATAATTACTAAACTTTGATTTTCACTCCGCCGTAAATTTTACCTCAAGTAACTCGACTTTGAGTGCTTGAAAACTAAGCTATTTTGATATACAACTACTTGAGCGCATTTACAAAGAAAATTTATAGTCACAGTGCCGTTGCCAAGTAAACTTCTCCAGGTATTCAACACATATAAAATATATGAACAGAGACTTGTTGAGGAAATCATATTCAAACTCAATGAAAACTCATTACCTCAGACTGAGTTATATTTGTTTTTAGTATGTTTCATCTCATGCTTGCCAGTTTTATATTCATTTCATTTTCTCTCTGTTCTGTGAGTCCTCAAGTAACTCGACCTCCAGAAGTTTTAAGCCCAGTAATTTTGGTATTTGACTAGCTTGAGACTAAAGTAAACTAAATGTATTAATACAGCCTTAGATTCGAGCATGAACGTCGAGCTATTGATGATATATTATATCATATATGACAATACAAACAATATTGTATATATGCGGACTACTCTGTACTCTTTTCGCTGCTCTCTTGTCTCTGGCCACCCACATTTAAATAAGTTTTAGCTTAGAGAACAATCCTCAACCTAGTTCTAATAAATATTTCCATATTTCCATATTTCGACCTCAAGGAACTCGATTTCTGCTGGAGCGAAATAATTTTGACTTTGCTATGGAAACTGTTTGAATATGAGGAACGACAATGCACACCTGTTAGCAGCGTCTGCAGGGTATCTCCCAGTCGAGCACACCCTCTTTGACCCTGCTGTTCGTGCCCTTTCCTTTTGCCTTGCATCAGTTGCTTGCGGTTGCGTTGCGTTGTCTCTGCGGCAACTGTACTGTATGCCCCTCTCCCTCTCTCTCTGCCTCGCTCTCCTTCTTTCGCACACTGTCCGTCTCTGTCTAGTGTGGGGCAATGTTTTCCCACCTTGCCACATTCAAATGGATGTGAATGTGAATGGCTTTTGGATGTGCGTGCGTGACAATCTCGCCGCCCTCCTCGACATTATTCGTTTTGGTCTTTTCCAGTTGCATCATTCAACCATGACAATAAAGACTATTTGTTGCTGTTGTTGTTGTTGCTGTTGCTGTTGCTGCTGTAGCTGCTGCTGCTTCTGTTGGCCAAACACTAGGCAACAAATTGTTGTAATTATGGACTCGGTTGCGTTTCGCTTGTCGCTTCCCGATGTCATAATGTCGGTGTTTGTTGTCTCCGTCTCCGCGTGCCCTGCAATTATGGTAAAAGTTGCATGAAACAAATAACAACAACAACAACAACAACAGCAGCAACGACATCAGCAACAATGACAAAACGTTACATTTTGTATTTATTTTCTTCTCTCTTTTTTTTTTTTTTTAGTTATAAAATTGTTAATGCTTTTGTTTTCGCAAAATAATAGTTACAACAATAACAACTGTTGTGCACCCACACACAATGAGTGAGCCAGAGAGAGACACAGGAAGAGGGGGGGAGATGAGAGTAACTGTCACATCAGTTTGCCTCAATCATCATTTTACTGCATTTTTCGTGCTTCATTTGAGTTCATATTGAATTGAAACGAGGTCTGATCTGAATCTTTGCTTAGCTTTTTATAAGTAACTAGCACCTTAATAAGTATATCCCGTCTTACTCAACTATCTCTAGTTAAACTCAACAAACGATTATTAATCCCGTTGTTTTACATCCAATATGTCATCTTATATTATGCTCAATATTTCTTCTAGTCAATATATCTATATATTAAGATCTTGGTATCATGTATATAATAGTATTAAAACAATCTATACATATCTCATATAACTATAAAAACCCATTTGACAATAGAGTAGCTTTTTATAGTGAGATATTTATGGATTGTTTCATTATTATTACTTCCTGATGCCATAATCTTAATATACAGATCATATCCTACATCGTAGAATGAAGTTAGTCTCTTATAGACAGATTTTAGATCATCTTTTTGATCGTCATCTTAGACAAGCTTAAATCAAATTCTGGAATATTTTTTATTATTATTATTAATATTGAGATAAACGTGTAATTTTGCTTACAGTCCATTTTTTAGTCAACCCCATAGTTCTTGTTGTACTCAGCCTTTTATACTCTCTTTAGACTGCATTATTGATAGCTTTTATTAATATGTGCAGACAGAGTCTTTATAGTCTTTTTAATGATCTCTACGGAGCTTCCTAGATAAGCTTGGATTATTTTACAGATCACTTATTATATGCATTTAGAGTCTCATAATGACAATTTATAAGATAATCATCTAGTTTATGAATTGAACCATCTCAGTTTTAACATTTCTCTTTATTTTCTCTTTTTTTTTTTATATTGAAAAAGTGGTGATCTAACTAGATGATCTCGTCTTAGACTTAGACTTCACTTGACTTTTTATTCCATGTGCCCTGTCAAAATTTTCTTTTCGCCTTCTCAGGATCTTCTTTATGCCTGACTTCTAGACTTTTTCTCGCTCTTTGATCAGCTTGATTATTCTCTCAGAATTCCATATATGTAAAGGTCCCATATGCTCTTTATATAAGTTTTTGTCTCTCACGAAATTCTTTTTCCAGTCTTGGCAATCCTGTTTATCCTGCCTCTGAAAGCTCTTGGCGATAGATCCTTGGATCAAGTCTTGTCTCTGACCTTTTAGGGGTTGGTCCTATCGATGTTGGTGAGATCAGCTCGATGCGAGACCCTTGCGTACGGGACAACTCTCGACCAACAGCTGACACAGTAAGCGTAGCGTGTTGCGTACAACACATGCACCATGCAACATGCACATGCAACATGCGCAAAAGACATGCAACAAGCTGGCTGGCAGCGAGCGAGGCAGGCCCCGGGGCGAAGCCAAGCCCAGCCAACTCTTCCTATGGGCTATTTTGATGATTATTAAACTGTCTACGTGAGTCTTCAGAACGCCAGCGAAGCGAGGAGATAATTATGAGATGCGCCCTGGCCAACTATCCCAGCCGGGCAACCCCCTCGGCAGCGCCGTTGGCCCAGGCAGCCCAGGCAGCCCAAGTACCGAGTACCCCCGTCTAAATCAACAGCCTTCGAGTGAAATGCAATTTAGCCCAAGTGGCCTCCAGATGCGACAAATGTCGTCCTTGGCCAGGCTTGGCTAGTGGGCTGGGGCTCTGGCATCTTGTTGCATTGCTTACATATGCAAGTTCCGTTCCATGTTTCCGCTGCAAATACCCCCCAAAAAAAAACTGTCAACCAGGTCAGCAGCACTCCACACATCCTCCCCGATCGAAGCCCATTCCGCTTAACCCTTGGCTGCCGCGTCGAGTGTCGAGTGTGTTGCTTGAGTGGCTGAGCACTTTACGCTTTAGGCTACTTTGGCTGGCTGGATGGATGGCTGGCTGCTGTTCCTCGAAATGTGCTAATAATAATCATGGCAGCACCATAACCCCACACACACACACACACACACGCACACCCTCGACTGGCTTGTGACATCAAATGGCATGTTAAATTTTGCACATTTCAGCTGCAGTCGCCGTTGCCGTCACCCGGAAATATTTTCCACTCATTGCCAGCTACCCCACTTTCCACGAGAGATCCCCAGCACCCGGGCAGACCCCCTCTGACCCTGTCACTGGCATTATTAGCTCTCATTTAGGTAAATCCCATTACAGCAAAATGCGAAAAAAGAAGCAAAAAAAAAAAAAAAAAATTGAAAAAAAAGGCGAGCAAAAAAAAAGCTCGTTTGACGTTTGGTTGGCTGCGTCGAGTCGCTCGGCTCACGGGGTGTTTTAACCGCCCCCATCCCCTATTAGCCTACACCTATATAGACCACCCTTCCCCCCATGGACTACACCTCTTCCATGTTGTAAGCTGATTTTGTTGCTGGCTTTCATCGAGTGTTGCCAGTCGCAGCTGCCTTAAAGACATCAAGCGAGAGATTTACATTTATTTCGAGATCGATATAGAGTATAGATGCTTTAATCACTTGAGTAGTAGTATAATGGAGAGATTTTAGAAGAAAAAACCTATTACATATCATATATGTAGGTGTGTATTGCGTGTCGGATCAATAGTCTTGCTTAAGGACCACCTTGAAGCTGCCTCAATCATCAAAATGTTTCATAGGCCCAAAGACAGACAAGTGAGCTTGATAACAATGGATGAAATGAATGAATTAGGAACTAAGTACGTAGTTATATATACGGTAGAATCCCGATAATACAAAATGGCAGGGGGATAAGTTTTTTACGATTTAGACAGAAATTCAAATTATCGAGAATTATTGAAACCGAATTTCTTTAAAGGGAATCAAGGGAATTATCTAGACTCGACTGTATATATAGACTCGCATGGTTATGGCAGTACATACGATGAATCAAACTAACTAACGAAAATTCTTGATTTGTTCGTTTTCTGTTGTTAGAGATTGGATCTTTGCCTATAACGAGAAGACTAACCATAGGTTGTGAAATCTTATTGAAAACCCTTAGCAGTTAATTTTTTTTTTTTTTTAGAGTACCCATCACTAGAACTCCTCGCTGGGTTGGTTATAGGTTGCAATGATGATGAGAGTTAACTAAAGTATTTTGCGCTTGGTTCCACCCTGACTAACAGAGCTGTGTGAACATGATTTTTTCTGAATAGAATGTTCAAGTCCCTCTGAGGCATTACAACGTTACATCGTTGATGGTGCTCTACGCTATAAAGCTGTCTAGTAGCTGGATCTGTTATTACTAATCCAGGGACTAACTTTTATTTGAGTAGAATCGAGTCATGGAACTCTAGCCTTCTAGTGTGGCAAGGATAACCCATTGATAGACGATTTCTTTTGCAAATTATTTTATGATAGTCCGAAATTGCAAAGGGATTCAGTTTTTGGTCGATTTACACAGAAATTCAAACTATCGAGAATTATTGAGAATGCATTTCTTTCAAGGGAATAGAATGTTATCGATTTATAGCGATTTTCGATTTAGCGGGTTACGAATTATCGAGACTCGACTGTATAACATAATATGAATTCAATACTAAATGTCACACAAATGAAATCATTTAGGTAGGTCAGGTTATAGATTTCCCAGCTCTCGTTTCAAGTTTCAAGGTTTTCATTTTATGTTCACAAGAAATATGTTCTATTGATTTATATAGACTATAGACTATAACGCTGGGATTATGTAGAACTGGAGTCAAGGTAATTCATATACATATATCATATATGTCTATATACGCATTCGACTATCATTCACTTCGCATTTACAAAATGGCGTCAAAATCATATAAGGAAAGCTCCTTGCACTTAAGACCTATGCAAATTGCCGAGACGGTGTTTTTTTCTTTACATTTTTTTGCTCAAGGAATTAGCTGCAGTGGGCGTGGCAAGCGAACGACATGGCCGGGGCAAGTCGCCGAAAGCAGAAAGCAGAAAGTGTAGAATTACACGTAAATGCGACCCCTGCGACCGACCGAGCGCCTAGTCTAGATTGTAACTCCGTTGGCTCTACCTCCGGCTCTCCCTTCGGCTCTCCCCTCGGCTCTCCCTCTTTTGCTACTCAAATTGTGCAGTTGCAGCCATAATTATTTTTACGGCACATTGCGTTGCAGTAGGCAGTTGCAATAGGCGGCTTGGTAGTGGGAGTGGGAGTGGGAGTGGCACTGGGGCAGGCGAGTGTGTGTGTGGGGGGGTGGGGGCAGTGAGAGCGTAGGAGACGCTGGAGTTGCAGTCGCAATCTCGGCCCCTTCAACGAGGGCGCGCCATAGAAAATAATAATAAAAATAATTATGCATATGCCACCGTTTCAACACACACACACATGCTCGCACACACACACACGCACACACACGCATGGCCCCATGCGCTGCGTCGTCTGCTAATTTAGATGAGCATGCTCGACAGTAATTTGCATGCCAGTTGCAGCAGTTGCAGTCGCCAAAGCGAGTTCCATTCCCACAGCCGAATCCACTAAGAGCCTGCCCCTCTTTTGGATGCACTCACCTCCCTCTCACCCACCCTCCTCTCTCTCCCACTCTCTCCCACTTATGCTGCGAAGGCACTTGGTGAACTTTTGCTCTATGGCACTGTCAAAGCCGCCTGCACTCTCTTGTTGTTGTTGTTGTTGTCATCATTGTTGTTGTAGCTTTTGTGCATATGGGTACGTTGTCTTCCAGTTGTTGTTGCTGTTGTTGTTGTGGCTGTTGTCACCGATGGCTGTGCCATGTCATTCACACACAAAGTGTGTGGCTCTGAGCTAAAATGGCATACACTTGCACACTTTGCCTTGATTCGCCCTCGCAGCAGTAGCTGCAGCGACTGTGGGCGTGGCAGCTGCATAGGCGTGCCACTAATTGAGGCAGCCAACTGCAGCAACAGCAACTGCACTTCGAGGCGCAACTGTACTGCCACAGCTCCAGCTCAACAACAACAACTCTCAGCTCAAATATGGGAAGAGTTTACCTAGAACTGGGATAGATCATATAGCTCTGACCATGGCTGTCTGTAAAATATAGAGAGACATCTGTCATACATTTGAGTCGGCTGTGCCTCAGCCACTTTGGGTTGCTTGAGTTTGGAGAGTCTTGAGATACAGTTAAATAATTTTCATTTTTATCATTATCATATAATTTTCACTTTATCGTTTCTAGCATATAAATGATATTTATACTGATCTCTCAAGCTCAAGTCCAGAGTTGTCAGTGCTTAATTCTTGATCTTGGAATAATTGTAATCTCTAAGAAATAAATAAATATATATAATATTGATTTCTATGTGTATTCATATATCTGATATGGACCAATTTGGAGATTTTAGTAGAAATATTAAAAGAAAAACAAAGAAAAGACAGGAAATATGAAATGTAAAATATGAAATATGAAATATGAAATATAAAATATGAAATATGAATTTGATAATATGATATAATTAAATGTGGAAAATTAACATAAAACTCTTTAATTTGCTACTATATTGGCATCTAAAAATTTAAAATATCTAAAGTATTAGTACTTCTTTACATTGCTGTTAAGGGAACTTTTGGAAACAGCATTACTAATATTATTATTATTAATTATACTATTAGTATTATTATTATTATTATAATATTAATATTAAATATTATCATTAATTATACTATTAGTTATTATAATCATTATTATAACTAGCATACTTACGATTATCAGTACTATAATGACGGTGCATAAAGCATTTTTTCCTACCTCAACCCACAAAAAAAAAAAACAAATATCAGTAATATAATTGATAATAATCATTATTGAAAGTGTCATTCCTTATTGTTAATCGTACCATCATCATCATTTATATTAATCTATAATCAATATAATCAGTAGAAATTATTATGATTGTCATTAGTAATTATTCATTGCTATTATTAAATATAAAAACTTTATCTATTTATATTTTATTTTATTTTATTATTATTCATTATTATTGCATGTACTATAATAATCTTTAAATATTAACCATGAGTCATTATTAATCAATGATATAGTATTATCATCATATTATTATAATTTTTCTGAATATTCTTTATTTTATTATTCTATAATCTTACTTATTATTATTGATATTATTATTATTATTATAGTGACTATTATGTGAAACATTATTAATCAATGCTATATGTAGTATTATCATTTTTGATATTATTAATTATTAATTGTATCAATACTTTTATGTTCTTTATTATTAATAATATTAGTATTATTAAAATTTCTCTCATCATTCTTAATATTTAGTAATATTCATTATTATGTTTATTATCATTGCTATTATCATTATGCTTGGTCGCATTACTACTATTTATAGTGAGCAAGCCTATTTTGCATTTGTTCAAGTCAAATGCAAAACATTTCATAGGTTCTCATCTTAGATACTCTAAGCTTAATCCAATTATCATATGCTATATATATACATACATATATATATATATATATATATATATATATATATATATATATATATATATATGTGTATATGTATATAAGTATTTGGACTATGTCAGCTAGCTGCGCCACAGTCTTGAGTGCAGTCAAGTGGGGGTGTCGCCGTCGCAGGCAGAGTGGGGCACTCGAACGCAATGGCACTCAATTAAAGCATCGCCAACAATAGATAAATCTTGATTGAGTTACGACTAGAGCAAAGATAAAGCGAGGACAGCACGAAAGGGGAGGGGGAGGTAGAGCAACAGTGGGTAAATGCTTTCGATTGGCTGACTGTGTGTGCAGAAATGTGAAATGTGGGCGACAGCGGGTGGGCGGCAGGTGGGTGGGGGGCAGGTGGGTGGGGGGCTTAGGTGTGCATGCAAATAGAATGCTCGACAATGGCGACGACTTCTAAATGATGCAATGTGCGCCACCTGCAGCTAAAATACAAAAAGAAAGGCGCGGAGAGGCAGTAAGAGAGAGGAAGAGAGGAAGAGTGGGGCAAAAAAAAAAGGCAGCGGCAACAAATCATGGCTCTGTGTGTGCGGTGCCACGTCAACAAACGGAAGCCATGCCAAAGCAAGAACACAAACAGAGAGAGAGAGGGCGAGAGAGAGAGAGAGAGAGGGAGGAAGAGAGCGAGCTTGGCTATCAAACTGTAAACTATGGACGACGCCATTGCTGATGTGTGCCGAGCGAATTTTACCGCCCAAAGTGCTGCGAGCGACGCCGCCAGACCAAAGCCCAAAGTGGACACGGAGGTGCATGTGGCAAGTGGCAAGTGGCAAATGGTAAGTGGCAAGTGGCATGTGCTGCATGCCAGCCAGCCAGCCAGCCAGCCATCTAGCTATAGCTACAGCTACAGCCCCGTTAGCCTAGCCATTGCCTAACCCAGTGTCTCGGTGCGGGGCGACAGCTTTTTATGCCACTCAGCCGCCTCATTGTTGGTAGTTTTTCTGCTGCTCGCGCTCAAAGCGCTACAATGGCGTGAAATAATATGCAAAATACTTGCCTCACACACACACACACTAGCACACACACACACACACACACATAGGCATTGCATATTAGCCACTCCATAAAAAAGAAGGAGAAGGAAGAAGAAAAAAGGAAAACGTCGACGGCGGCTGACGAGTGGTGTTGATCGCCGCACGGCTGCTAATTAGGCCACTTAGAGGCAGAGCCGGAGACGCAGCCGTAGTCGTAGTCGCAGTCCGGGCTGTTTTACAGGAAATCACAAGAACTGAAGCCCAAAAAAAACAACAACATATATGTAGGTACATATACATAGAAAAAAGAAAAGGGGTTGTTAACATACCGTTCTCACCTCCCCCTAACTCAACCCACAGCCAGGCAGTTGCAGCAACCATTATTGCTCTCTGTGTATGTGTGTGTGTTTGCGTGTGAAGGAGGTCAATGCATTGGCTCCGGCACTTGACAGCTAAGCTCAAGCCCAGCCCAGCCCAGTTCAACCCAGTCCTACCCGGCCCTAGGGGTGCGGCTGCTCAAGCAGGGAGGAGCTTTAAGGCTTTAAGACCAAACACACCAAATATATGCCTTACTCTAGAGATGGAGCCCCTGGATATCCACTATATCATATAATAATATAGAATGAAGAGTAATTTATAATCGAAAAGTATTTGAGCATAGAACTAAGCACTTAGATAAGCTAAGCTCTTTGCATAGAACTCCGGATGTGTATTAAATAATATGATGTCTTATAATAAATAGATAGATAAAGCCTAGAAATTGCAGTCTATGGAAGAAGAACTAAAGAAAGAGCTATAAATACCCTGGTTCTTCCCATTTTGGGCGAAGGGGGTGTGGCATCCAAAATCTACGACATTTTCGTAATCACTACATGAACCTACGCAGTAACGGATAATTATCGATTGTCATCGATAACATATAAATTCGATGAGTTATCGATAAACGTCAACGGATGAGTCTACAGATATGGCTAGATCAACACAGCTCATCATGCTGCTGAAGAAAATTATGGAGTCTGGCACGCCTTCTTTTACCTGCTTTTCCTACATACATTTTAACAAAACCAATATGCCCTGATTTGCCACTTTCAATGGGTATGCAAGTAAAACATTACCACATTAAACTTCTATGCTGTAAATAAATTTTTTTTATTTATTTAATTTTATTTTTTTAATATATATTTCATTTTTTTTTTTTAGATTCTACACTTATATACATATGTTTATTAAATATACTCAATCATAAAAATTAAAATAAAATTTTTTAAATCAAATTACATATTTAAACATTGCAGAAACAAATTTTAAAATTGCTTAAAATTAATCTGAGAAAGTATTTTAAACTTTAAGCACATTTGATATATGTTATATGTAAACAAAAATAAATATTCCATTTTAACATTCAACATTACTAATAAAAATTAAAAAAAATAAATAAAAATTATTAAAATAAAAATATATATTTAAACATTGCAGAAACAAATTAAAAAATTGTTTAAAATTAATCTGAGAAAGTATTTTAAACTTTAAGCACATTTGATATATGTTATATGTAAAAAAAAATAAATATTCCATTTTAACATTCAACATTACTAATAAAAATTAAAAATAAAAATAAATATTTAAACATTGCAGAAATTACTTAAAATTGCTTATAATTACTTACAATTGCTTAAAATTAATCTGAGAAAGCATTTTAAACTTTAAGCACGTTTGATATATTACTAATAAAAAATTAAAAAAAAAAATAAAAATTATTAAAAAAAAATATATATATATTTAAACATTGCAGAAACAAATTAAAAAATTGTTTAAAATTAATCTGAGAAAGTATTTTAAGCTTTAAGCACATTTGATATATGTTATATGTAAACAAAAATAAATATTCCATTTTAACATTCAACATGTATCCAAATAACAATAAGCGACAGCTGCTGCCAACGACAAGAGCAAACAGTTATTAGCATATCGCAGTTACCTTTATAAGCTCACACACACCCACGCTCACACACACACGCACACGCACACAGACAGACACATAGACAGATCTAGCTGCCGTCTCAATGAATGAAATTCAAGCACAGGATATGCGGCACTTTTGATCAAGATGGAACGGCTTAGACTCTCTTTAGCAAAACTAAAAAAAGAAAGAGTAAGAAAAGAAAAAAACAACAAAGTTTAACAACAACAAAAAGATCAGAGAGACGTGACCGATGAATGAAGCGAGGCGAAACTTTGGTAATTCGAGCCGCCTGAAAGGATATACACTGCAGGATAACTCAAGATAATGCGAGCACAGCTCACAGCTCAGAGATTCGCTGCTTAGGCAAATGACTTGTCTTCATTAAGTCCAAAGAGAAGAAGAAGAGCTGGAATTGAGCGGGCGGTAGGGATGGCCGGAGGTAATTGCAGGTGAGCCGAAAGTGAAGAGAGACAAGTTATTTGGAATATTAGCATATGGCCAATTGAGTTGTATTCGATAAAGAGCCTCGGATCAAACAGAGCTATCAATAGAATTCGATATTCGTTGACTTATCATGGACCATGGATCTCATAGATTCTTCTGTAATGTAGGCTATGGACTGAATCTATGGACGAAGGGAGAATGGGGCGGACTGAGCCGGATAGACGAAAAAATTGTTTAATAGACAGACGAACGATCAAACAGATGGAGGCAATCAATGCACGAAGGCGGACGGAGAGCCAGGACGAACGGACTGAGGGATGGACGGACTGAGGAGCAGACGGAGAGCAGGCGATCAAAACAGCGGACGAACGGTAGGATAGATGAGCTCCCGTTAGCCTGGTCAACAAAGAGGTCGTTAGATGATGTTATCACATGGATCGGAGCGACAGGAGGACGAGCGGAAAATTTTTAATTGGAATGGAAAGAGAGCAAGACGGACTATTTGATAAAATCAATGAAGTCCTCTCGTTTCTTAAGCGATCATAAAAACATGAACAGAAAAAACAAAACAAAATGATAAAATTGATAAAATGAAATTTCACATTGATAGACCTTATGCCAATTCAATTGATAACAGAATTATATTTGACTGCACTTCTATAATCTATAAGAATAAACTAATTGATATGCAAATAGAAGAAACTAAAGTAAATTTGAGAATGCTGCAGTTCCTATAGATCAAAACTTCTTCCATAACATGCAAGTTTTATAGATTTATAAAAGAACACAAAGAGTTGGTCGTGGATAAAAACATATGCCAACAATGCTTCACTTAAGGAAGAAGAAGCAGCCAAAAATCAACAAGAATTCAAAACATCAAGAACTCCAATTTCTGGTAGAGTCACAGTAAACTCGAGTTCTTAAAGACAAGGTTTATATATGTAAAACCTATATCAATGCTGAGCATGTTTCTGCTAAGCAACAGTCGCCTATATAAGACATGGTCCAGCCCGTTGAGCCCATAATTTTGATGCTCTAACTTCGATTTGGGCTCGTGATGGATGTGTTCAGTGAGAGGAGCACAAAAAATGTTTACGGGCTGTTGTGAAGCGCGGACAGATGACGTGACCCTTGGGCAATCCGGCATAAATTGGCGACAGTTCGTCGGAAAACGTCAGCACGGTGGTCTCTATGCGAGTATGTCAATTAAGGTCCAACAGCCGCTGATTTATGCAATTGCCCCAAGACGAATCTCTCAAATGTTGATTCCAAGTTAGCGGCGATCGAGCATCAGATCGAAGCGGAGTTGCCGGGCTGAGGCAACGAGCTGGCGGGGCTACTTCCTTCCGTTACAGTTGCTCACATAAAAAACAAAAAAAAAAAAAAAAAAAGAACCCAAAAAAATCCAAATTCATATATATATTTTTTTTCTTTTATTTATTTTGTTTTTCGTACAGTGGAGCCCGCTAATTGGCGGACGTCGCGTACGGTGCGTGCCCCAAAACGAAAACTTGATAATAACTTCTTCAACGAGCGCCATGAAGTGAAATTATTCGGGTAAACATGCACGCTAATTACAAAGCCTCAAACGATCCTCACAAAAAACAAAAAGACAAAAAATAATACAAAAAAAATCATTGCTATAAAGAGGCAAATGGAGCTTTAAAGCAAAAAGCCGAAGACTGAATACAGTTACGGAAAATAAATCCAAGAATTAAACATTTTTGTATAATTGTTTTAATTATTTTATTTAGCATTCATTACTTTTTGTTTTAAGAATTTTATAAGTTTTTCATACAAAAATCTATTCTTTTTAATTTTATTTATTTTTAGAAAAAATTTTGTTGTGTTTTTTTCTAAAGGTAAAAAAATCTATATAAATTTATAATAATAATTTGAAAAAAAAAAAAAAATAAAATAAAATAAATGTATTATGTAAAAATACCAAAAATAGTATATTGGTATATTTCAACGAATTCCTTGGTTTTTTATAAATTTTCTATATAAAATTCCACGTAAAATACATCAGAGCCAAATTTTAAAAAATTTTATTACTTATAAAATTAATTTGTAAAATTAATTTCAGGAATTATGCTATAATGCTATAAGTAATAAGCTATAATGCTATAAATAATAAGCTTTGATATATTTATTCCACATGTACTTTTTTGCTTACAAATATCTTAGTTGCCCTATCAAACATACTTCTTTAGTATTTGTAAAGTAGGCGCAATATTAGCCTAATCACATCTTAATATATATCTATGTACATCTATCAATCCGACTTTAGCATCCCAATGGCCATCATAATCATAATCATCATCAGCATCGTGCCACTTAACATAATTCCCAACATATTCATGGCGACCCCTGGGCAAGAGTATTGCAGAGAAACAAAAAGCCGAAGAAGAAGAACAAGAAAAAAAAAAAAGATGATATGATATTTTATGAATCAATTCAGAAGAGCGCCAAGTGGACCACCGTCGCTGTCGCTGTCGCCGTAGCCGTAGCCGTTGCTGATGCTGTTGCTGTTGCTGTTGCTATTGCCGTTGCTGTCAGCGTTAGCGTCGCTGCCGGCGTCACCGTCGCCGTCGACGTCGAGCGTCGGGCACACGAATATCGCCAACGTCGTCGTGCAGTTAGCGAATGAGCCACTTAAAGAGCCACAAATAATAATAACGACTTTAACGACAAGCAGCACAGCAACAAGATCAGACCCACGCCCCTAAAACACAAAAAAAAAGAAAGAAAAGAAAATCTACCACGCCTCCCCCCCAGCAACGCTTCGGACCCCCGCTGCCCACTTGCAGAGCCACACAGCAAGCTGGCGGGTTCTGCCCGAAACAAAGTTGAGCTCTTCGCGTCCGCCCGCTTCTGGCTGGAAGTGAAGTTTTTGATTATGACGAGAGCTGGCCTAATGATCATCATCAGCATCATCATTATGAGCAAGCTGGAGCTGAGCAAGTGAGGCCTCGCCTTAACAAGCTTAAACGAACAGGTTTATTATGATATGATTCTTGGTCAGCCCGAGACGCTGTCTCAGCTTCAGCCTGAGCCTGAGCCTGGGCCTGAGTCTCCTCACAATGCTTCTCAAACTGTAGGCCATTAAAGTCCATATTTCAGCTACAATTGGATCACAGCTTTTGTAAGCTTATAATTAAACCTCACTAATATCATAATCGCACACCTGCATTGGCAAGAGTGTGCTCGACTGTGCCGATACCCTATAAGTGATATCGGATATCTACGGACAGAGCGCGCCAGTGGATAGATTCATATGTCACACTTGCTGCCCGTCAATTGGCTTTGCTTATTGGCAGTAGTCGACTGTCGAATACCCCAACTTTCAGGTCGAGTTTCTATTTTATATATGTGAACAAGTTGTTCATTGTCGTTCAACCAGCAGGCCTTAAAATCCTCCAGCTAAGCTGTCAAAAACTAGACTTGATTCCTAGATCGAAGTCTAGTCAATATTAGCTGAGATGATATCTCTACCACAATTGCTGTGCACAGAGATAAAAGATATGAGAACGTGTACAACTCATGGCAGATTAAAGATCCCTTAGACCTAAATGAGATATCCATATTACAATGATTCAAATGAATCTATAATACATATATAGAGCTCACATAATCTATATGCTATTATTATATATGAATTGTATATCATTTCATCGGTGCCTCTTTCATCTCAGCTGTGTCATAAGAATATCTCTTTAAGCCCGCTTTACATAAATATTTCTCTTTTACTATCCGTAGGTATTTAAAGTTTTGCGGCTTTGCCTTTAATCCTTTAGCCACATCTGCGAAAATGATGCGAATTTACCGCTTGATTTGACGCCATTACAGCGGAATATGCAAATTAATATGTGTAATATTTGTTGTGTGTGCGCACGTGTGTGTGTGTGTGCGTGTGCGTGTGTGTGCGTGTGTTTATGTTAGCTAGCAACGTGTTGAGGTGTGAGATTGTCGCTGCGATTGCCCGGCGGCCTCTGTCCATTAGCCAGGCGTCGGAGGTGCAAATATTTGTTGACAGCCGCACATCAGCGGCAGGTGTGCAATTCGCTCACAGTTCGTCAACTGCCCACATCGAATCTCGAAGTCGAAGTCGAAATAAGTCGAAATTCGTATATAATATTCATTTATTAAGTTAGGATTTTTTCGAAGTCGAAAGCACCCAGCTTATTCGAAAAGTAAATAGGCTCGATAGAGAGTTGCTCGAACTGCTTGATTCGAATAGATAAAACATTAAATCTGAAAAGCAAATCTGAATGCAGTCTCAGCTCTAAAAATTTTCCCAATGAAGTGAAGGAAAACTGGGCATGCAAGTGACTGCGATAAAGTCAATTGAGGCGGAATTTAGGGAGCTTTATCTATACGACTTAGTCACCCGAAAGAGTTGAGGCCGCTTTATCAATCTACTCTAAGAGTTCGCTTTAAGGATCTTGAGCTCTTCCTCTGTTTCCTTCCACTCCACAAATTCAGCTGCGTGCCCCTACAGAAATCTCTCCGGGCATAAAAACGAGCTCCATTCAGTGCTTGGGCTTGGTCACGGTCTCGACTCTGCTACGATTTGGGTCTCTCTAACGGCCAATCTCAATAGACCCATCACATCCGCGCGTAATAAAATGCACGCACGCACAGTCGACACCAACTGGCCGATGATTTGAGGAGAGTGAAGGGGGAGGGGGGCGCGGGGTAGCGTATAGCTGTAGGCTAAAGGTGCTGCATCCGTTCCATCTCTCGTTCGCTTTGCTCATCATCTAATCAAAATCAACGATCATCGCGTTGAAAGCCCTTAAAATGGGCAACGCACACGGCTCGCATGTAGGTCGTATCCCATCCTCCACCTTCGCCGTCTCCGCCGTCTGGGCCGTCTCCTGCTCTGCCAGTTGTCGGTTGCGTGTTTGGTCGTTTGTAACACCTAACGGTTGATTCGTATAATCTTTGATTCGAAACATTATAATTAACATAAGCTGATGCGTGCGCCTCTCGCCAGCGACCAATTGGGGGATTCATTGATTGGGGCGAGGGCTGCCCTGCCCCATTAGCATTTATATTTGGCAACGTGACTGGGACATGGGCATGGTTGATATCGAATTAAAATCGTTATCGTTAATCGATATGCGATATTTGTGATAGATTACTTGGTCTAAATCATTGTCAGCTTTCAAATGATTTAAGTAGGAGCTTTGCTTGGGCTGTAAATTGAGTTACTCGTAAGTCCAGCTGTTATCGATTATGATCGATAAGTACTCAAGAAACTCAAGACTAGAAGAAAAGTGTGTGAGAGATCTGATATCGGTGCAAAGGAATACGATATTTAGATAAGCGCAAAATCAATCGAAATTGTTATTGGTTACTATCGATACAACGATATCGAATCAGCGAATCTCTAGCTAGCTTACGTAGAGTAGAAACAGGCTAGAGTTAAAAGGTAATGAGGCGCTTTATAAGCTCTCACAAGCTGAATGAGCTAAGGAATAGTCTTCATAAGAAAGAGCTGGCTCAAGGATAGGGAGTATATGCACAACGGCTCAGTTGGACCACCCAAAATTAGAGACAAGTCGAAAGGCAAGCTACGAAAAAGAAGCAAGCGAGAGAAACAAAAAAAAAAAAACAACAACAACAACAGAAACAACAAAATTGTCAACATTCGCAATTGTTGTTTGACCCATGCGACGAATTTTTTTGCAATGTCCAGTGGCCGGCGGCAGCATGAAGCAACAACAACAACAACAATAGCAGCAACAGCAGCGGCTGCAATGTCTATTGAAGCAATACGAAGACGTAGGCTCTATACAAAATGTTGTTGTCGAAACGAGGAGGCGTGGCTGAGGGCGAGGAGGCCAGTGAAGTGGAGAGGGGCTACGATTGGCCACCCACGCGGCCAACGGGGCGTATGAAAAACAATTTTCGAGCAGGCCTGTGCGATGCGATGCTGCAGCACCAGCACCAGCAGCAGCAGCAGCAGCAACAACAAAAGCGAGCATTGTTGTTGCTGTCGTTGTTATTCGTTGTTGTTGCTGTTGTTGTCTTTCAACATTTTGACTTGTTGTGATTATGGCGGGCGGCCGTCAGCATCGTCAACGTTGTCGTTCGTTGATTTCATAATCTCTTCCGTTTGCCAGTTGCTGCGATGGTTGTTGTTGTTGTTGTTGTTGTTGCTGTTGTTGCTGTTGCTGTAGATTTGTGGGTGACCGCGCACTCTCTAAAAACGTCAATCACTCAATTAAACTTAATTATAATTGCGAAGCGATGATGGCGGGCGGCCAGTTTGTTGAATAAATTCCAAAAAAAACAACAACTGCAACAACTACAACAAAAACTAAAATAATAAAAAAAATATATATAACTATGGCTAAGGGCTTTTGTTGTTGTTGTTGTTGAGTTGTTGTAGCAATTGTTGTTGTTGCTGCTCGTTGAGATTTTCGAGAAATTCGCAGAAAATTGTAAATGCACGACGCTGAAAGCTGGACAATGATGATGATGATGATGATGATGTGGATAATGATAACGATGATGATGTTGATGATGGCGACGAAGCTGCCGCCACCACCACCACCAGCACCACCATCACCACCAGCACCACTTTGGTGGCTTCAAAATTTTTGCCTGACTTGTCTGTGCTTCGTATTTTGATTGGCCTGGCCTGAGAAACTGAGCGAGCCGAGCTGTGCAGAGCAGAGTTTACATGTTGTTGTCGCGTTATGCAAAATGCCCCATACAGATCCCCCCGCGCACCGCCATGCAGCCACCATGAAGGCGCCCACCCAGAAGACAAAGCGAATGGCCACTGGCCACGACGGATCGTGGCGGAGTGAAGCGAACGATTGCCAGTGGGAGGACCTCTTTTCCTCTCACACTCCCGCTCTCCCTCTCTCTCTCTCTCTCTCTTATTCTCTTCCTCTCACTGTGTCTCTGGGCTACTTTCACCTAGACGACAGCTGAAGCATAACCCTTGCGGCTACGCTTGAAGATCACTTCACACACGCTGACATAAGCTGAGGCGGGAGGGTGGGGAGATGGGATAATGGGAGGATGAGAGGATGAGAGGGCCTCTCTACGCACTTGCACAACAATTGTAATGTCTCAACATTCGCATGGCAAGACATGACTCTTTTACGACATAATGAACGCAACGTGTGGGCGTCAACTGCCTCGACCACTGGAGCGACACGCACGGAAAAGCAGAGCAAGAGCGAGCGACTGAAGAGGGTATGCGCGACTAGCAGATACCCAACGTAACTTGCAATCGTAGTGCGTGTACATGTGAGAGCTATTGACCATCTGCTGCTGTTGCAAGAGATGAAGTCGTTGATGTTATGGGTATATATGAGAATATATTTTCTAGTAAGTAACTAAATCTCTTCTGAGCTCAGTCGGACCCTTAGATGTATCAAGGGAAAGTTAATCAAAGATGTACTCAGAGATATACTCATCCTAACTACAAAATTCCTGTCAAATTTCATGCCTTTAGCTTCAGTAATCTTCAAGCTTTGCTATTGAAATGTTGAAGATATATCATATATATATATATATATATATCGATACTTTAAAAAAATTTTTTAAATATCTATAGATGTATAGTATAACATAATACAGTCGAGTCTCGATAATTCGTACCCCGCTAAATCGAAAATCGCTATAAATCGAAAAAATTCTATACCCTTGAAAGAAATGCATTCTCAATAATTTTCGATAATTTGAATTTCTGTGTAAATCGAAAAAAAAAAACTGCTCCCCTTGCCATTTCGAATTATCGGGATTCTACTATATATTGTGTAGTATAATTTAACGCTGGGCTAGATCAGTGGCTCAACACTAGCCAGCATATGGATAGATGGGAGAGCACTAACTCGACTCAGCTCTATAAACACACACATACATACTACCTTGCCATGCCACCCTGTTTACACCCATCTATCGCTGGGTATACTGTAGCAAGCGAACGTGAGGTGTACGCGAGGTGAACAAGGTGGACAGCGGACGACCATCGAAGCGCTGCCTTCGACCGTTGTCACATATTTTTACGCTTTTCCGATTTGTGCCAAGAAATTTGCGTTGCTGCTGCGGTTGGACTTGGCCTGTAATTAGGGGGCGGCATTTGTTGTCGGTTGGCCGATTGACAAACTGTTGGCCAATTTGTGGCTGGGTATTTCCAAATTGCAATTACAATTGCAATTGCAATTATCAATTGGCCAAGTCACAAAAGGAAGCCACCTGTAAAATAACTATTCATGTCATATGTAATCGTCGTGGGCAGAAAATTCAAGTTGCACGCTGAAGAAGCTGTATGAAATACAACTGAGTGAGCTGAGATTTAAGTGTAGGGAGAGGGAGGGTGAAAGTGTGAGAGAGAGAGAGAGAGGGGGAAGGGTAGAGACAGAGATAGGGAGGGGTCGAGATAGAGAAACAGTGGAGAGAGAGAGAGAGGGAGAGAAAAAAGAAATGAAAGAGAAATGAAAGAGAAAGAGAGAGAGAGCGAATGAGAGAAGAGAGAGAGGGCAACAGAATGAAAAGGTAATTTAAGAGCGCAAGAGTGACAGAGAGAGAGTAAAATAGAAAGAGAGAGATATGACAAAGAGAATGAGAAAATGGGAGAAAGAAAGAGAGAGGGAGGATAAGGGAGGATGAGATGGAGAGACAGAAAGAGAATAAGAGAGCGAGAAAGATAAGTTAAGATGGTCTAGTATTGTGTCTTCTCTACATTGTACAATGGTTGCTAAGTGTCAATATAACATCATATGAATATCAATCAATGTTATCAGGATGGATCACCATTCACATTCTACGTAAATTTTGAACATGTTCTGTTATTCGAGCTACCGCCCTACAATTTTTTCTATACTTTTCTTTATTTCAGCAAATATTTCTTAAACAATTTTATCTTTCATCATAAAGAAAATCTTGATAATCATCATTAACGTATTTACATTTAATTGCACATATCTCACTCAATTGGAGTAGCACTATTATTATTATAGTATAAAGTAGCATCCGGTTATAACGACTCCGTTTATAGCGTCTGTGGGGTTATAGCAACAAAAATTCTGGGCCAACTTATACGATTAAAGCGCCTTCCGAGTATAACGACGGTCCCTTAAGTGTCGTTATAACCGGATTCTACTGTATTATCATATAAGTATTATTCTGCACTCGTTTCGAGAAACTTTATTGATAGGTAACACAGATGCGTCAGCCAAACCTCATCAAATCTAACATCATTATTATAGGGCTTAGCTCAGGAGAAGAAAAAAGGAAGAAGAAGAGCAAGTATCATTGCCTAGCTGTCTGCCTCAACGTCAGATTAGATGTCGGCTGTATATTGGATCAGCTTCTGTTTTTTGTTCTGCTGTTTTCCTTACGGATTGGGAAATTCGCACAGCTGTCTCAGGTCAGAAAACTTTTGTTTGTTATCATGTGCCGCATACATATGTACATTATGGGGGTGTGTATATGTGTGCGTGTGTGTGTGTGTTTGAGTATTCACTGATAGTTTGAACGAATTTGCCCGCCCGCCCGCACTCGAATCAGTCAAGTAGATTTAATTGCAGCTCTCAATCCCTCAATTTCATTTCATCCTCCGATTCATTCCATTTTCCCAGTTTTCCTATTTATTTATTTTATTTTTTTTATTTTCATCTTCGCTTTATTTTTATGATTTCGAATTTTCGCTGTGCGTCTGTTAAATGTTCTCAACTTTCATTGATTTCAATTGTTGCATTGCGGAAAAACTATCGATTGCAGTGCGTCGTGCGATTGCCTTTGTCTCGACCTTCTAATGCGGGGGTTGGTTAACGGGGCCCACGCTAACAATGGCTCAAAATCGTTTAGGGCCATTAAGTGCGCCTGCCTGAGTTATTGTTGTTGTAGCTCTACTTCTGATTCTATTGAATAGAGCAAACAAAAACAACAACAAGAACAACAACAACAGCAACAACAACGGGATCCGCTCACGCCCCGCTTAGCCCGCAGCCGCAGCCGCCTTCATTGACTCTCGCTCTCTGTTGCTCGGCCTATCTACCTGTCTCGCTCTTGCACATACAGCTTAGCTGCCAGCTTGGTAATCGATCTTTTGTTATCTGCCGGCAGGTGGCGCTGCTGTTGGCACTGCTGCAGCTCGATCGCTCAATTGGTCGCCCCCACACAGACGCAATCTCTCTGTCTCTGTTTCTGTTTCTGTCTCTCTCTCTTTATCTATCCTCCTCGCCTCCTCTGCTGTTCCTCTTCAGTTGTTTGGGCACTTTACGCGTAATTGCCGCACATTGTTCTTATTGCAGTTGTTGTTGTTGTTGTTGCTGCTGCTGTCGGCTTGGGCCCATTCATCAAAGCCCATCGATTGGCATTGGGTCTGCCATCGACTGCGTCCGCTCCTCTGTCTCTCTTGATAAACAAGACCTATTATTTGTAGGTCATAAATTTTATTGCTCTCAACTGCCGTTGCTGCAATTAAATCTCAATGGGTTTTGCACAGTGAACTTCACTCTCTGTGTGTGTGTGTGGGTTGGGGTGCAGAGGCAGTGGCTGGCTCTCGGCAACACTGTCAACCCATCGCAGCCCATCCCTCGGCAAATATTTTGACATTCTGCACAAGCGAAAAACCAATCTAATGAGCCACGTTCGCTGGGCGCGGCCCCTCGCTGCGATCAGCTGATGGTTATCAACAATTGAGTTTGGCTGCTAACTGGGCTTTTAATAGTCGTGCCCGTTGGCCGCCATTAGCCACAGCTATCGATTTATCTAATAGGCTCTCTCACTCTCCCATCTCTATATACATATGTACTGTATCGCATAGCGAAGCTGGCCTATTTGCGGTTGATTATCCCAATCAGATAGCGCCTGTGTTAAGCTCGCCTCTCGCCGCCACTTTCCTTCGGATAACTCACTCTGCACTCTGGACCCATTGCCCTAACACAGAATTGATTTCTAGCCCTAGGCAGGCCACAGCCAGAGGCTGAGATAAGTAAAGCATATTCATAAAATTTCAATGTAATGCTAACTCTTTTTATGTAAGAGCCTTGGCTACTTGATTCAAGAGCAGTAGAGTAGATAGATGCATGATAGATTGTCAGCCCTTATCATAGGGGTATCTATCATATCATGGGCGTATCTACTTCACTTAGAAGCGCTGAGTAGTATTCTCGAAGAGACAAATAGACTAGGTATTCAATATACTCTATGCCACTCAATAAAAATTGGTCTATTAGGTCAAAACTCTCTCTCGTTCGAATATTAACTGAAGCATATGGACTCGACTAATGTTGTGCTCCTCCCCCCGAACTTATTTAAACCTTCTCGCCTTCTATACCTCAACTCTCTGTATCCAGAACATTAAAAGTTAATGCGAGCATGTGACATGTGAGCTCTGAGGTTAGCTGAAACCAGGCAGGGAAAGGATTTCTGGGCAGACTTCCGACTTCTCTCATAATTTAGATGGTATAATCAGAACTCAGCAAATGGTCTAGCCAAATGATGTCTGCTCAGCTAGTTAGGGCAGCCACACCCAGTCAGGCAGATGCCATAATCCCTCCTCAAGTGGTGCTATAAAGAGTCAAGCGGATGCATTTTGCACAGAGGCGCCTTCGTCCGGCGCTTGGCTAAACGGGCTACGTGACGCCATCAGGTGGATGTGGCAGGCAGTGGTTGCAACTGCCACAGACCCGCAGCAATTCACAGCAATCAGCAGCAATCGCTTGGACAAAGTCAACCCTTTGATTAAAAGTCAACTCCTGCGGCTGCTGCTGCTGCGTCTGCTGCTGCTGCTGTTGGGGTCGAGTCGCTGTGATTCTATTAGCAATTCCGCTGAAATCGAGTCGCATCTCTAAAACCGTTATGGGCCAGTCAAACAGCGCCACTGAGGGCGACGCTGGTGATGGTGGAGGTGGTGGTGGCGGTGCTGGTGCTGGTGCTGGTGCCGGTAGTGCGGGACGGTTCCTCGTTGCTGGCATCAAAGGGCAGCGCCACTTGGCAGGCCGTTCCGTGCCGTCAGAGAGTTGCGCGCTTCAGCGAAAACAGTAGCGCCGGCTGCTAACGTCACTTGCGACAAACAACAACAACAACAGCAGCAACAACAACAAGAGCTACAGCCAAAACAAACAAAATGCAAAAAGTTCAAAGCCTAATGCGAAAAATTCGCAGAAATCTGTCATCGCCTTGTCAACGCGGCATCAACGGCAGCAGGAAGCTGCGTCCAGAGTGTGAGAAAGAGCGGGCGTACCAGACAGGCAAGCCGACAGAGTGAGAGAGAGATAGAGAGAGAGAGAGAGAGTGATAGAGGGAGTGAGGCAGAGATAGGGCCGGCACGAGATTCAGTGAGCAGCCCACGAGCCCGTGGCGCAGCCCAACTGCCTCCCAATGCGACCCGCAGCAACAGACCTACACACACTCACTCACACACACACACACACACGCACTCGCACAACAAATAAACGTTACACACATGCCACTGACAAAAAAGAAGGAAAAGGAAGGGCAACAAAAAATATGTTTCCATCAAAAATCAGTGGCACGTCGAGCGATCATATCGAAAAACATCTCGCTGCAAATTTCCTGCCAGCGACCACAGATAAGCCACCAAGTGTAGGAGTAGCTGAGCTCAATGGAGTCTGCTGGAGTCGTCTGCGACTTCAACTGGCGTCTATCAAAGTGTTTATACGCTTGCCAAAAAAAAAAAAAGAAGAAGAGAGAAACCAACAACAGCAATGGAACGTGCACATACAGCATCTCAAGCGGATACGTTGACTAGCTAATGTGGTTTGTCTCTGAAGGAGTTTTAAATGAACTCTATAAACTCCTTGGAGAAGAGAGTGGAAGATTAAGAATGAAATCTCTTTAAGAGTATTATATATGGAGTTAGGAGATGAGTCAGATTCGAAAGCTCACTTGTATCTCAATATTCCTAGCTCTACTTATGTCATAAGGAAGTGCCATGCTCCGTTTTCTGCTTTCTGATTCACCTATCAGAGGAAATTCATATATCTTTTCCTTGATAGACGGTTAAGGGAACTAGCAATCGAAGGATGTATATAGCATGCAAGACTTAAATTAGAGAGAGAGAGAGAAAGAGTGAGACAGAGAGAGAGTCAGAGACAGAGAGACAGAGAGAGAGAGAGAGAGAGAGAGAGAGAGAGGACATTTTAACTATAGCTTATGGGTCTAGGGGTCTAGGAGTCAATAGCCTATAGAGACGAGATTTATAGAAGAGAACTAGAGGAACAAATTCGGCTAGGCATCTAAATTCATAGATATGGATGGGCGTACAAGCGGAGGAAGTGCCTAGAGTAGTGGAATTTATGGTGCTCAAAATAGAATGGGAATCTAGTAGTAAATCAACGAAGTAATATAGAGTAGAATCCAGTTATAACGACTCCGCTTATAGCAGTCATACGGTTATTGCGACGAGCCGCTAGACTAACTCATATGAGTAAACTAATATGGTTATATCGTCTTCCGGATATATCGACGTTCCCTTGAGAGTCGCTATAACCGGATTCTACTGTACTATACTATGTAATAAAAATATCAAAATATAGAAGTGATGCGGGATAGAAGGGAACGAATCAAAATAAATATTATAGGACTATATCTATGGCTATAGGTAATGGCCAATATTCAAGTTAGATTAAGGCCGATGCATGAGTTATGTAAACTTCTAAATTCTTTTTGTAGTGGGATAGTAGATGAGTTAGATAATTCTATATGTGCGGATATTTGCCCTTCCTAGCAACGCCCTTTCCAATACAGAGTATGCGCCAGCTGATGATGTCCCAGAAGCCATAAAATCGACTATTGTCCGTCTGCTTTTGACATCTTGTCAGAGCGCCAGAATGATGTTGTTGTTGTTGTTGGCATATCTATTGTCGATGTTGTCGTCAGTTTGTCAGTTTGTCAGTTTGGGGCCTGTTGCATGTCATTTCGGCCGTTGTCCGCTGTCCGCTGTCCGCCGTCCGCTGTCCGCATAGTCGCTCAGCGCTATTAAACTTCAAAAGCCGAAATGGCAACTGGGCGCAGAGCATTTAACGCCGCGAATTCCAAACAGAACAAAAGGTAGCAGGTAGCACGAATTCAACGGCCAGCAGCTGTCCAGCCCTCAGCCCTGTCCCTCCCTCACTCGACGGCGCTGTGCACCGCCCCCCCCGCGCCCCTCGCGAGCGCCAGAGTTGGGAAACTTTGGCTGAGTCAGCGAATGTTTGAAATTGTTGTCGTTAGATTTTTGTGCACTTAATTGCGGCAATTAGCGTGGGGCGCTTTGTTGTGATGCCACGGTGCAAGTGCAAATGGTGCGGCAAATCTTTTTGCCTTGCCTCTGCTTCTTCGCATTTGTTTCGTCAATTTGGCAGCCAAATGAAAGCGAATACAGAGCCAGACCCCAAAAAAAAAGAAAAAAGAATGGCGCCTCCCTCCCTGCCCCAGCTCCCCGCACGTCTGCGTGGCTTTGCAGACAAATAAATGCATTCACGAATTCATACATCAATTGGTCTCTCATGACTGGGCCAAGACAATTCACGATGGAATTTGAACAACTGTAGAGACACATGTACAAATATGTGGCTTGTATAGTGATATATATAGATATATAAATACATTTATATATAATACGCATCGGGTGAGTAGGAGGTGTTGGACGATATAAAAACTCGCTTTAGCCTAGCTAAAGCTGAAGAAATGGTCGGAAGGATGGAAGGAGAAAGGGTTGGAAAGATAGCTAACTTATGTAGATTTAAACTTGGGACTGGCTTATATATAGCTATATAGATAGCAGGAGAAATGAAAGAAAATATAGTTAGCATATATCGATTTAAACTTAGGACTGCATTATATAGAGGCCTAGGGAAATACTTCACTCCGTACATATATATAAAAGGAGAAATGGATGAAAAAATAGTTAGCTTATATAGATTTCAACTTGGCACTGACCTACATTAACTAAGCTATTCATGCTGACATAGACCTAGAGATATACTTTACCCTCACTTATAGCAGGAGAACTGGATGGAAAGGTATTTCAAATATATAGTTTTCAACTTGGGACTAGCTTATATTAACTACGCTATTCTTGCTGACATAGACCTAGGGAAATACTTCAGTCCTTACTTACAGATAGCAGGAGAACTGGATGGAAAGATAGTTCAAATATATACATAGATTTCGACTTGGGACTGACTAATACATAGGCCTAGATAACTACATCAGTCCTTACTTATATATAAAAGGAGAAATTGATGAAAAGATGGTTAACTTAAATAGATTTCGACTTGGGACTGGCTTGTATCATCTAAACTATTCATGCGGACATAGATCTAGGGAAATACTTTACTCCTCACTTAGTTCCCTATCGATGTCAAGATCCTTGATTCAATGAGAGCACCCCAACTTGGGGACTTCCGCTTCGGGGCCATATGTTGCTTTCTGAGTGAATGTTAACGAATCAAAATCAAAATCAAAATCGAAGTTAAATCGAACAGACGAAAAGTCGAAAGCGCAGCTCGCGTTCACACGAGTCCCAACAGATGAGAGAGGGAAGGGCAAGGGGCAGCGGGCGAGGGGTAACGGGGCAAGTCAACTGCCAACTGGGGCTGTCAATAAAATTTGCGTCTGGCGCTGATTTGCTCGGCCAAAAAGCGAAGCGAGGGTTACCACTGGGCCGGCTAACAGCCGGCGGGGGGTACGAGGGGCAACCGGATTTGTACTGAGGCGCGCCCTGTCGTGGCTGATCAAAATCAATGCGATCGAGAATTGCGAATCAATTGCAGGTCGACGGGCCTTTAACCCGGCGCCTGCATTTCGGCCAAAACGGTAACAGAAAAGAGATTGCGAGAGAGGTAGAGGCTGAGGTAGAGGCAGAGAGACGCTGTAGAGCAGTCGGCACTCGGCAGTCGGCTGTTGCTCGATGTTAAACAGTCGTCGATCAAAGGCGAAAGCCCGGCAGGGCCTATGGACAATGCAAAACGCCGGGAAGAATCGAAATCGGTAGACTAAGAATGAGAAGAAGAAGAAGAAGAAGAGGCAGCGAATCTCTGAGCAGCGCCGATGAAGACGACGTTTTGCTTTTTTGGCGACACTGACAAGCCGCTTGACAGCCGCTGCCAGGGGATGGGAGAGAAAGAGAGAGAAAAAGAGAGAGATAGAGATAGAGAGTGAGAGAGAGAGAGGAGGTGAGGGTATATTCAAATGCAGCCAAAGCTGATCTGCGATTGTTGTTGCTGGCGCGGCTCGGTCGCTCGCTTGTGTGCCTGCCTGCCGTCCTGCCCGCCTGCCTCACGTTTCTCGCCATGGCGCTTGCAACTTGATCGATGAATGGGCATTCGGCTGGATCGGGGGTCCAGGCTGGAGCCAGGGACACGCGGCGCCGCTGCCGTTGCGAATTCAAGCGCCGCTTTTGAGTTGGGCTCACACAATGCCCAAGCCAAGACAAGACAAGCCAAGTCAGGCCGAGCTAACCCAGCCAGCCAGCCAGCCAGCAAGCAAGCCAGGAGCAGTCACTGAGTCGATCTGAGACTGTTCCCGTTTCTGTTTTCATCTCATTTTCCTCTACTTCTTCCTCTTATTTCTTTTGTACTCCCTGGCTGAAGATTAAGCTGTGCACGCAGCATAAATGCGCTACCTTTTGACTAGAGAGCCCTACGGCAGGTGGGATTTTGTCTAATTAAAAATATGAACGGTGCTGGCTGAGCGTGCCAAGAGAATATGATTTGCTATGTGGTATTTATAATAGTGGAATTAATTATATAACTAATATGGATAGCAAGCTATAGATATGGCATAAGCATTGTCCGGAGTCATTAGTTGATTGACCGAATGATGTAACAACAGACACTTAGCTGAGTAGAGTTTTGATTGATTGACTAACTTTCTGCTTGACTATTAGGTAGAGTTATTCATGCCCAACAAAAATGATAATCCCTCTGTTTGCCTGATAGACTGATTCAATGGCTGACTACATGTCTGATGGAAAGGCTGAACAACTGATTGAATGAGCAAAACTTCTCGCTAAGTGAATGACCTGCTGGTGGAGCATTCAATTGATTGACTGTCTAATTAAAATATTAATTGATAGTTAGTTGATTGAAAAATTGAGTTCTAACTGATTGATTGATTGACGAACTGATTGATTAATTGGCTAATTGGGTCAGTTCTAGCCAGCAAACGAATCACTGATTACCTTGGCTCATTGACTAAAGATTGAGTTGACTGAGTGATTGATGGAGTCACCACGTATTGTCTGATTGACTGAATGACTAACTGACTGATTGATTGATCTAATTGCTTAAATCTGAACTCACAAACATGTAGATGGATTGATTGACTGACTGACTAGCTGGCATACTGAATGATTGATTGATGACTGATTGAATGAGTTGTTAATTGATTGATTGGCTGACATATACCACATTAAACTTACTATTGATTGACTACGTAAATAATTGACTGATTGACTGTATGATTGAGTGATTGATTTAATGAAGTTTTATATATTAAGCTTCAACTCAAGCTTGAGCACTCATAAGGAGTAAAAACTCCAATATTTGGCATTACTTAGAGCACAGCTCTCAATCGAAACATGACTCCCAATAAAAGAAGGAAAGAAAGAACTGGAGGTGCATCATCAAACATGAATTCAGTTCATTGACAATGCAATTGAAGCACTCGCTGTGCGCGCACCTGTTAGCAAGTCCCATTAAAATGGCATTAAAGAGCAGAGGCCATTATAATTTCGATTATTATTACGGGTATATCGTGGACGATGTTAATCAATCGCAAATGCTATCGCCGCCAATGTGTAGCCAATTAGAACAGGGTCTCAAATTAAGGCCTATTATGTGAGCGGTGCTGAGTGGAGCGCATTCAAATTTGATGGCTGGCCGAAAACCCTTTTTCAGTTTTTCATTTTGTTGTTGTTGTTGCTGTTGGTTTTGTTTCTTTTTGGGCCAAAATGAAATGCAGCCAGAGTCATGTCCACTTTGTTTGCCTCCAAATGACAGCTGATTGCTCTCGCTGACTGGCTGTCTCTATCTCTCTCTCTCTCTGCCTCTCGCTCTCTCTTTCTGTCTCTCGTCTCCGTTTCGGTTTGGGTTTCGGTTGTTTTTTTTTTTTTTTTGGTCCGCGCGTTTCTCAGGTTTTGTGTACGCCGGCGCCTTTAATTGGCATTTGAATGATGTGCACACGCTGCCTCGCTCTCCCTCCCTCTCTCCCGCCGGCTGTCGCCATCTCTGTCGCTCTTTTGCTCGCTTATCAGTGAACGACCAGCGACTGCGCCACGGCGTCTTATCAAACTTGTCGATCGGCTTTGGCTCTGGCTCTGGCTCTGGCTGTGGCTGTGGCTGCGACTGCGGCGACTGCGCCGGCTTATCTGATGCTCGTTTTGGATAAACGCATCATTATTGCTCTTGCCGCAGCAGCGACGCCGGCAGCGACGTCGACAGCGACGCCACATGAAAAAGGGTTAAAAAACAAACAGCAGCAGCAGCGGAACTGTCGGTGGTCGCAGCTTGTTGTTGTTGTTGTTGTTGTCATTATCAAAGCGATCTCAATCGCTGCTAATTAATTTCTAGGCTATTTAAGTTAATTTACATACAACACACAAGCAACAACAGCAACAACAAACACAACAACAAATGCGCGCAACATGCACCCGCGCTTGCAGCTGCTGCACCCAGCTCCTGCCTCACACCGCCGCCTGCTGCTCAGTTGCCCCGCGATCATTGTCGCCGCTCGAGACGCACATTGCGTAGGCGTAGGCGTAGGCGTCGGCGTCGACGCTAACTGCGCTTAATTTTCGTTAATTAAAGCAAATGTCTGCTTAAGGCGAAGGGTTGATGGCGCTGGAATGGGACGAGTGCTGCAGCTGACCAAAGTGGCGGAAAAGCGTTGCAATTGACGTAGGGCAGCTACGGTGGCAACTAGCTCTAGCTGTGCCACTGACGGCTACGGCGACGGCGTCAGACATTTGATTTCCGTGTCATTAAACAGGGCGACAGCAAATGCTTGCCACAATGATGAACAGACGTTCCAACAATGAGCAGAGCAGAACAGAACTGGAACAACTAGTAAAACTGCCGAAAACAATTAGATTTTTGGGACATACATGGAAAAGTTCTATTCCAAGAGAGAGGGAGAGAGAGAGAGATAGAGTGAGAGAGAGAGGGGGGGGGGGGGGGGGGGAAAGAGACAGTGCTTTCGTCTTTTAGAGAGGTCAAGAGATTGCTAATAGGATATATAATGAAATTCTGTAGAATTTGAATTGAATGAACAAAATATGATGGAAATTAAAAATATGAGATGAGAGAGAGTGAAAGTGTTATAAATAGTCAAGCCGAAGACCATGAATTATGAACTATACAACTGTATATACTGTTTATAAATATATATTGAGTGTGAATTAGAACTATGTAGTAGAAGTAGTAGTAGTAGTAGTAGTTGTAGTAATCAAAGGAGTAGGAGTAGAAGTAGTATTAATACTAATAGTTGCAGTGATCATAGTAGTAGTAATAGTAATAGTAAGAGTAGTAGAATCGGCATTGTAGTAATAGTAATAATAGTAGTAGTAGTCATAGTAGTAATAGTAGTCATAGTAGTAGTCATAGCAGTAATAGTAGTAGTATTAGTCATAGTAGTAATAGTAGTAGTGGTAGTCATAGTATGAGTAGCAGAAGTAATAGTAGAAAGGGTAGTAGTAGTAGATAGAGTTTGGATTACTATCTATATTACTATGTATATACATGAACTTTATAATATTTGCATAAGAATCTTCATTAGGTTTTCTATGCCATACTATCATAATATATTTTTGATATTTCTGAACATCTTTTATTTTAAACATGCATATGAAAAGATGTTTGATGGATGGATTCAAGTAACCAAATGACGTCATAGTCTTCAAGAAAATGCTAGATTTCTTAGTTTAGTAGAAGACACTAATGTAGAACTAAAATGGTACTAAATGCGATAGGTAATAGAGCAAAAAAATCATAAATATCTCAAATTTGACAATAGATTAAAGAGAATATCTGGTCTGGTCTAGGGAGAATCGATTATATATGGCTCACTCAAGCACTCAAAAATAGCCCCAGCCCATAATTGTAAGTTATGCAAATAGAAGCATGCTCACATGATATCGAACTCTGTAATATTCAAGTCAAGGAAATATGCTTGCGGGACATTTAATTCTGTGATAATTCAAGGATAACTCAAGATAAGGCAATTCGTTGTACGATATCAAACGATAAATCAATGGATTATATTTCCCAGATGCCTTGGCGAAAATACATACATGTGGCAAATTGGGCAAATGAGTGGAGAGCCAAGCGAATCACATTCAGTCAAAATGTTATTCATTTCGCTCACATTCGCATTCACTTTTCCGAGACGTTTGCGATAAAAACTTAATAAATAAATTGACTTTATGGCTGTGGCGCGACGTGGAGATACATTGAGATACATTGAGATGCGCAGATACGCGGCTCACACATATGAGAGAGAGAGAGAGAGAGCTTACAATGACGCCCTGTGTGTGCTAGTGTGCGTGCGTGTGTGTGTGTGTGTGTGTGTCCTGTCGTCCTGTCGCCCTTTGTGTTTGCCACAAATAAAACCATAAATAAAACGCAAACGTCGGCCCAGGCGCAAAATGTATTCATGAGTAATTGTCACGCGGGCCATGAAGCGACGGCCGGTCTGAGCGCCTGGGTGAGCGGGTGAGTGGGTGAGTGGGTGGTTGGCTGGCTGATGCTGTCAATTGAAGTGTTTTGCGCCCGGGCGGGTGTAGAGGAGGGGTGGCTCGAAGCGAGCCAACGAAGAAGCGGACGGAAGCTATCGGCTGAAGCGGAAGCAACGGCTGCAGTTGGCGTTGCGCCACGTGATCGGAAGGAAGCGCAACTTGCGAATTGATACATCCGATGCAGACACACAAACACACACACACACACACACACACACACACACACATCCACATCCACACATACACACACACACATACAGCATCTATTTAGAGCCATCTAGTTGTCCTTTTTCGGTTTTGGTGTACATCAAATTGTCAGCTAATGTCTCGTGCGTCTGCCGCTGACTTTTCACTTTTCACTTTTCACTATTCACTTCCGCTTCTTTTGGCGAAAAGCAACTCCCACCATGAGCAGCCCCCGACCCCTGCTAAGCTGTCAATTGTCACGGCTGGGAGAGTTGCTTCCCAATCTACAGTTTGACGGTCACTGAAACTCAGCTCTAATTGAATTTGATCGCTAGCTGCGAGTGCCTGCTTCATTACAGTTTGGCAGTTACTGAGTGAATTTAGTTTGCTAAATACTGAGAATAGATTTGACAGCAACTGCAACAGTTTTACAATCATTGTAAATTAGCTTCTAAGTGCATGCAGTCGCTCTTTCGGTTATAGTTTGACAGTCACATCACAGTTTGACACATTGCGGCATATTATTATATTGATAATCATTGTACAGCTAAAATTAACTAACTAACATTAATTTCTTATATAAGCAATTTAATGGTCACTGAAGTCCAGCTGAAGTAAAACAGTTTGGCAGTCACTGCATAATTTGAATTGCTAATTGCATAGCTTAACACGCACAGTTTAACAGCAACTGCCAAATTAAATTCTAATTAACACACGAGGCTTGACAGTTACTGTGTTACAGTTTGACTTTCACTTCAGTTTCTGCGGCTCGAAACGTCTCCTGCTTCTACTTGTTCGCTTATCATGCCACAGTTTGAAAGTTACTGCATGGCTTGACTGCGTTTCTGTATGTTTAGACTAGACTAGGCTAGGGTTTACTTTGCAAAATATCGAGCATTCATGTCACGGCACAGTTGGACAGTCATTGTGTTACTCTGCTTGGAGCTGGATAGTCACGGCTCAGTTTGTTTTGTGACTCTAAAGACACAGTTTGACAGTCACTATGCTAATTGTATAGTAATTGCATCTGACGCGAACAGTTTTACAGTAACTGTAGTGAAGTTGAACTAAACTAGAGTTATAGGCACTGCACTGTTTGACATGCACTTTACAGTTGAACTGCAGCCTCCCTTCATGCCCCCGAAAATGTTAACTGCATACGCGCAGTTTGACAGCCACTGAGCTACAGTTGCGATGCAAGTGAAATTGGCGCCGCTGCACGCACAGCATACATGCACCACTACACACACACACACACACACACACACACACACCATTCATTGTTGCACAGCCCCCAAAAGCTGCCGTTGCTGTTGTTGTTGTTGTTGTTGTTGCTGCGCTTGCAACTTCTGCCCTTTTTTTAGCCGTTTTTTTTTTTGGCTTGGAAAAAATGTTTGACTGGCGCCACTTGAATAACTTGACGACGGCGACGACGGCGACGCCGCTGCCTCGATACTCTGGACAGTGGACGCTGTCTCAAAATAAAGACGATCCAATCCGAAAAAAAAAAAAACAAAAAACAAAATAAGAAAATAAAGTAAAATAAAGAATCGAACGAGTGCACACTTAAATGCAAAAGGACATGAAAAGAACACGACTTAAGGATTGCCTCAGCTTTTCTTTGCATTTTATTTATACATACATATATATATATTTTTTATACTTTTGTTGTTGTTGTTGTAGTTGTTGTTGCCGTTGCTTCTGCCTGGGCTGCCAACGCGCTTTTGTTTTAAGAGCTGGGGTTTTGTTAGCGGCTGTTGTTGTGGGGCATTGAAGGCGGCCGCAGCAGCCGCCGCTGTCGTTTGATCAGAAGCCGCCGCCGTCGCCGTCGCCGACGTCTCCAGCAAAAATATGCGCCCGTGCCTTGGCTCTCGCTCGCTCACTTCCATCTCTCCCTCTCTCTCTTTCTCTCACTCACTCTCATTCTCTCTCCCTCTCACTCTGTGTCGCTGCTGTTGTCCCTGTCCCTGTCCGTATTCGTGTCCATTGGCTTGCATGTCCGCATGGGGCAGCGGCGGCTACTTGAGGCGCCACCAGGCAACAACAACGAGAATGTTTTCGCTTGGTTTTCAGCTTTTGCTTTCGGGATTTTTGGACTGGCGCTAAGGCCAATTGGCGTCAGCCTTCATGCCTTTAAGCTGTGTGCGTGTGTGTGTGTGTGTGTGTGTGTGTGTGTGTGTGTGTGTGTGTGTGTGTGTTGTGGCAGCAACAACAGTAAATCAAACAGCCGCCAGCCTCAGCTTCAGCTTTAGCTTTGGTCGCAGCAAAAACCTATTCGGTGATCTTCAACCGGCGGCATTTTTCTTGTTTTCATTTTGCCAATTTATTAAATTTATTATTAATATATATATATATATACATTTTTTTATTCTCTTCTTTGCTTTTGTTAACATGCCTCAGATTATTACTATTATGTTTTATGAGCCTCCTGCGAAGGTGCCTGCGTGTGTGTGGTGTGCGTGTGGCAATGTGTGTGTATATGTGTGTGGCCCCCTCTGTGTGGGTGGCAAGGCCTGAGAAGCTGTAAGCATTTAGCTTCTCTTTAATGTGATTACATTTAAAGAGATAAGAGAGAATACAGCATACTGCATACAGCATACAACATACAGCATACAGCATACAGCATACAGCATACAGCATACAGCATACAGCATACAGCATACAGCATACAGCATACAGCATACAGCATACAGCATACAGCATACAGCATACAGCATACAGCATACAGCATACAGCATACAGCATACAGCATACAGCATACAGCATACAGCATACAGCATACAGCATACAGCATACAGCATACAGCATACAGCATACAGCATACAGCATACAGCATACAGCATACAGCATACAGCATACAGCATACAGCATACAGAATACAGCATACAGCATACAGCATACAGCATACAGCATACAGCATACAGCATACAGCATACAGCATACAGCATACAGCATACAGCATACAGCATACAGCATACAGCATACAGCATACAGTGTTAGGCCTTACAGCTACCAAATCATATTGTGGATTGCTTTATGTGTGGAGATGTATTATAATTTAATAGCCATCATCATTAACTGGTGCTTGGTGCTCATAGCTAGATCTAGCCTGAAATAGGCTAAACTGGCATACAAGGATTTCTAGCGCACTAATGCACAAAGTACTTTTAGTAACAAATTAGTTGCTTAATCTGAAACTCTTTCCAGGCGCTCTGCCCGAGTGTGTGTGCTGCATTTTGGGAGCGTGTTGTCGCAAGGAGGTGGCAGCAGGAGCAGCAGCAGCAGCAATTAACTGCCTTGGCGTTGCAAGGCATAGCTCTCTGGGTTGACTAAGCACCACGAAGCGACATTAAGGGAGCGCCAGAGACAGCGCATAAACCAGGTCAAGAGCTGCTGCGAGCCAGGCCGAAGTGGCTGGCTGGGGGGGAGGCAGCCGCCCTTTTGGCAAGTGTGCCCATTAGGCAATGACAAAAACAAAAGCCAAGAAAACATCAAGTGCCAACAGCAACAGCAAGAAAAAGAAGAAGAACAGCAACAGCAATGACAAACAGCCGTGACATGGCTAAAAAGTTTGACAGGCGCTGTCCAACTGGCAACGCCCACATGGCTGCAGGATGACAATGCCTTGGGAACTAAAGCTCTGAGCAGGATAAGAGCAAGTGAGCGAGACAGAGTGGCAGAGAGAGGGAGAGAGAGAGAGAGAGAGGAAGCGCTGAGCCTGCGCAACGTGTTTACATTCAATTAGAAGTTTTAAAGCCTTTGGCTTGTTTACCAGCTGCAGCTGCTCCAGTTTCAGCCGCTTGGCCGGGTGGGTGGGCCTTTGCCTCTGCCTCTGCCTCTGCCTCTGGCTTTGGCCAAGTGCAATGAACCTCACCTCATTTTGCCGCGCCTCACCTCGCCTCGCATCGCCTCTGCGCCGGCCAACCAATTGAGATATTAGCCGTGTGGCCAGTCAGCCCCAACAATTTGGCCAACACTCATTCATTAACCGGCTGGCCATTTGTTGCCTCGTCTGCAATTGCATTCAATTTAGTTAGAAGCACTCGCAGCAGCAGCAGCAGTAACCGCAGCAGCGGCAGCCACAGCACAGATGATCTTCTTCTTTGGCTCCAGCCACAAGATCTCTTCCTTCGTCTCCTTCGGGCCAGGCCGTCGCCGTCGCGACTGTTGCTGATGAGATCTGCGTAAGTGCCTCCTCGCTGGTTGGCTGGCCGGCTAGCTGGCTGGCTGGCTAACTGGCCAGGCTCAAAGTAAAACGTCCAAGACACGAACCACGCCAAAATCGATATGACTCGATTAACGTGGTTGGACGACCATCATCGAAGTCGCTGCCTCTGCGTCGCCAACTTCGCCTACGTCTCGCCCTCAGCTCTGTTTGTGTCTTCGTCGGTGGTGCTAGTGATGGCCTGTTGCTGGCTCAAAGCTGTTCTCGTTGGTGGCGCTACGTTCCATGCGAGGGCTGCTCCAGCTGTTGAGCTTAGATCATCTACATAGATGGATAGGTAGAAATATAGATAGGTAGTTTAATAGAGAGAGACAGATCGATATAGATACATAGATCAATAAATCCATAGATCCATAGATCCATAGATCCATAGATCCATAGATCCATAGACCCATAGATCCACAGATCCACAGATCCATAGATCCATAAATCCACAGATCCATAGATCCATAGATCAAAAGATCCATAGATCCATAGATTCATAGATCCATAGATCCATAGATCCATAGATCCATAGATCCATAGATCCATAGATCCATAGATCCATAGAACCATAGATCCATAGATCCATAGATCCATAGATCCATAGATCCATAAATCCACAGATCCATAGATCCATAGATCAAAGGATCCATAGATCCATAGATCAAAGGATCCATAGATCCATAGATCCATAAATCCACAGATCCATAGATCCATAGATCAAAGGATCCATAGATCCATAGATCCATAGATCCATAGATCCATAGATTCATAGATCAAAAGATCCATAGATCCATAGATCCATAGATCCATAGATCCATAGATCCATAGATCCATAGATCCATAGATCCATAGATCCATAGATCCACAGATCCATAGATCCACAGATCCATAGATCCACAGATCCATAAATCCAAAGATCAAAGGATCCGATCTATAGATCCATAGATCCATAGATTCATAGATCAAAAGATCCATAGATACATAGATCAATAAATCCATAGATCCATAGATCCATAGATCCATAGATCCATAGATCCATAGACCCATAGATCCACAGATCCACAGATCCATAGATCCATAAATCCACAGATCCATAGATCCATAGATCAAAAGATCCATAGATCCATAGATTCATAGATCCATAGATCCATAGATCCATAGATCCATAGATCCATAGATCCATAGATCCATAGATCCATAGATCCATAGATCCATAGATGCATAGATCAAAAGATCCATAGATCCATAGATCCATAGATCCATAGATCCATAAATCCATAGATCCATAGATCCATAAATCCATAGATCCATAGATCCATAGATCCATAGATCCACAGATCCACAGATCCATAGATCCACAGATCCATTGATCCACAGATCCATAGATCCATAGATCCACAGATCCATAGATCCACAGATCCATAGATCCACAGATCCATAGATCCACAGATCCATAGATCCACAGATCCATAGATCCATAGATCCACAGATACATAAAGAGGCAGAGCATATGATAGATAAGCTGAATAAGTCTCATAGCAGCCCTCGCTGGTTGCTCTGTGTGGCTTGTTTAGAGTCTGTGGCCGTGTCCGTGCGGCTCTGGCTCTGGCTCTGGCTGTGGCTCTGGCTCTGGCTCTGGCTGTAGCTCTGTGTGGCAGCTACTTCTACTTCGCGTGGTCGCGTTCATCATTTTGGTGTCTTGTTTTGTGGGTTTTCATTGCTTTTTGTTGCTGCACTTAAATAGCTGGGCGGAACTTGATGAGATGATGGGCAATTATCTGCGGGAGGTCCACACACAGAGAGCTCGTAGTAAAAAGCCAGCAACAACAACAACAACAACAACAACAACAGCAACAGCAACGAAATATGTCTTACAACATTTGGCTGACTGGCAATGCGATTTTGTGGTCGCTGCGTTGCGCATGCGCGCCAGCTTCAGCGCCATCGCCATCAACGCCTCACACACACACACAGAGGAAGAGAGAGGGAGAGAGAGAGAGAGACAGACGCGGGGACAGACAATAGGCGCACAGCGCGCTGCAGTGCGAAAGAAACAAAAGCAAAACCAAACGAAACGAGACGAGACGAAAGGCTTATAGACTGCAGCTTGCAGGAGGCATCAGGCAGGAGGCGGCTGGCGGCAGGAGGCAGGCAGCGGACGGTCTCTGCGGCAGGCAGCAGCGGCAGCCAATCATTGCCTCAAGGCCAATTTGGGGAATGGGAATGGGCATGCGTAGCGAAATATTTTGCGAACACGACGCCGATCACGACCAGAGCTGGAGTAGCTGGAGCTGGGGAGCTGCAGTTGGCGCTGCAGTTGGAGCTGGCCATCGTGTGGCGTCGGTGGCGGCTCTGGCGGCGGCTAACCAAACACGATGAGGCGTTGTTGGCGTCATGAAACTACAAGCAGCCCACGGTGCAATTGACGCTGAGCTCGGTTGTCTTTTTTTTTTCGTTTTCTGCCTCTCTGTTTCGTTTCATTTGAAGGGGGGCACAGCCCAGAGAGTGTGAGCGAGTGAGAGATGGCGACGCCAGGGCGATGACAGACGACGCTTAAAGCCGGACTGGGACACGCTGGCATTCGATAATTGCTTTAGAAAGTATGCGGCTCTCCAGCCGATTGGTTGGCCATTTAAAAATGTGAATGCGACTGCGAATGAGTGCTGAATACGAGTTGAATATGTAGTTGCCGCTGCCGCTACTCCTGCCGCCACTCCTGCTACTTCTGCTGCTGCTGCTGCTGCTGTTGCTGCTGTTGCAGTTGCAGTTGCAGTTGCAATTAATTACTTTTGAGAGTCCGTCTGCCACAGCGTCGCGAAGCTGTGAGAAATGTTTTCATTTTGCAGCGTCTGCTAATTGGATGTCTTTGGCCCACTCCAAAGCGGACTGAAGCCAACTTGCTTATCAAGCGAGCAACTTTTGCTTAGCAATTCATAAACTCAAAATACGTAATGAAAAAGAAGACCCAAACACAACTGGCCAAACTTTATGCGAACAGTGATTAATGCTTGCAACTCAAATATCAAATATTCCATGTAAATGAAACGGATTAGAAACGGAATGTTGCTACAGAAGCCATATGACACACTAGACTAGATGAACGATGGGGAAGTAAAGCAACCTGCTTAGAGGTAGTTGAAGCTCATCACAGATGCCATCCAGACTGAGAACTAAGGTAGGGGAGCTAGAGCCAGAGATAGAGCAAAGATAGCTATAGCTAGAGCCAGAATTAAAGATAGAGCTGGTGCTAGAAGTAGAGCTAGACCTAGAAGTAAAGTTAGAGCTAGATCTAGAGCTAGAGCCTTACTAAAGTTAGAGCTAGACCTAGACCTAGAGCTAGAGCTAGAGCTAGAGCTACAGCAAGAGCTAGAGCTGGAGCTAGAAGTAGAACTAATGTTAGAGCTAGATCTAGAGCTACAACTAGAAGTAAAGTTAGAGCTAGATCTAGAGCTAGAGCCTTACTAGAGTTAGAGCTAGACCTAGAGCTAGAGCTAGAGCTAGAGCTAGAGCGTTACTAGAGTTAGAGCTAGACCTAGAGCTAGAGCTAGAGCTACAACTAGAAGTAAAGTTAGAGCTAAATCTAGAGCTAGAGCCTTACTAGAGTTAGAGCTAGACCTAGAGCTAGAGCTAGAGCTACAGTAAGATCTAGAGCTAGAGCTAGAACTAGAACTAAAATAAGCGTTATATCTAGGGCTAGAGCTAGAGCTCGAGGTAGCGCTTTAGCTACAGCTAGAGCTAAAAATAGAGCTAGAGTCAAGTCCTGAGCCCCAGCCAACCTAAAGCCAGAGCCAGAGCTCAGATCCAAGAGTCCTTCGCCCAGAGCTAGAGCGAAGGACTCAAAGCGATAAACAGAAGTAAATCAGACCCCATCAGAATCCAGATTCAGAGCAAGAGTTATAATTAGAACCCAGACCTCAAACCTAGCGTAATATCAAACCCAAAGCCAGAGTTAAAGCTGATGCACGAGACACAGCCAGAGCTAAAGGGTGATTCAGCCTAGTTTCTAGAACTAAAGTAACAACCAAGGCGCAGGGCCAAGAGATCTGAGTACAGGTAAAATGTCAAAACATAGCTAAAAACTTTGCAAACAACGGAAAATCCTTGACACATACTGAACAGCTATAGATCGATCATATATGTATATTAATATAATCTTTGAAAGTGAAATTAATCCTGATTCTGATCTATTCATTGAGACAATAGAAAACATAGAAAACTGTGCTCAAGGAAAATATACTTTAAATTAAAAAGTTATGTCTGATAGCTAAGATAGAAAGCCAGATTGCAGTTGATTTGCGTTAAGGCTCAATTCAGAGAGATACCAAGAGCTTATATAAAATGTCAGATAAACATTCAATAGCGACTCTTGCTTATTCAATTACCTCAATGATCAGTCGATTAGTCGATCAGTATTTTTAAGCTGTTCCATCGATAGCAACAGATATACATATATATATATATATATAACAGATCAAATAATGCACCACCTAATTATAGCAATCGTAAATCTTCGATCAACAATCGACTGAAAGCGAGTGGTTTGGCTGAAGAGTTTTTGCTTTTGTTTTGACACTTGGCCTGCAGCCGTGTCCTGGCTGTGGCTCTGGTACTTCGTTATCCTTATCGGGCTCGGCATCTGTGCGCAGAGCTCTTCAGCTCAATTAGTGCACGCTTAACAAACAAATCAAGGAACAGGCCAGGCAAACTACTCGTGAATGCGAATGCGAGGCAACAAAAGCCAGTCACAGCCCTTCAGGATGTCAATCCAAAACAAGCAGAGAACATAACAGAAACGGCGAGAGAAACAGCGAGAGAGAGAGAGAGAGAGAGAGAGAGAGCGATAAGGAGAGAGTGAAAGAGAGCGCAGAGGAACAAGTCATCGGTCTTGGCAGCCGGAAGCAGTCGGCTCTATATGATGACGCTGCCAGCGATGCAGACATCCTAGACAGAGTCCTGCCGGCGGCTCAATGCATCCGACTCTGCACTTGGCTCGACCCGACTCGGTTCGGGCACGGCTTTTCGGTTTCGGCTTTCGGTTTTCAGTTTTTGGTTTCGGTTTCGGTTTCGGCTTTGCCTTGCTCGTCCATCCATCCATCCATCTATCCATCCATCCATCTATCCATCCAGTTGAGCTAGCTCAAGTGTGTGATTGCCATCAACAGCTTGATTTGAATTTTTCCGCAAAACAATGGCAGTGCTCGCATTTTCCTTTGCTTTCAGTTGCCGTTGTGCTGGCGCAGTTTCTTTTTGCAGCGAAGCGCATAAGCCGCATAGTTCGCCAGCAGCGCGGAAAAATCAGTAGGAAACGTTTCGAGGGCAGGCCGAAAGGTGTACAAAAGGATGCGCAGGATAAGCATGAGCCGGGATAATTACCTCTCTACAATTATGCGATTAGTTTATAGGCCAATAGCTCACAAAGCCATCTCGACTCTCTTGTTGATAACATAATTGATGCGCTTAGCAAAAGCCCAACGGAATGCGAAAGGAAAAACAAGTCGGCCCCTGCCGTCGACTGCATAATACGCATATCGCACACATGCCTGGTCCTCGAAACACGGCTAAATTAATACCAAAATTGATCTTTTCCGATTCACCATGCTGCATAGAAAAGATCAACTAAGAAACAGCTTTAACAGTCAGCGGAGATTGCCTTAATTCTAGCCGTGACATCGTGAAAATAATATGGTATACCGACTCAATATACTCAATATTTTTGTTGTATAGGCAAGTCTCAATAATTGTTACCTTACTAAGTCCCAGATCGCGATATATCGAAAGAAAATCGATCCCCTTGAAAAAAATGCGTTCTCGATAATTCTCGATAATTCGAATTTTTATGTAAATCGAAAATTTTGAATTATCGGGACTCGACTGTATATATTTTAATCAGGATTGCTGTCATATGAATATTTGTGGTAAATGCCCAATCTCTGAATAAATAATATCTATAAGCTAGACATAGTTCCTAATGTCAAAGACTGCAAAACCTTAAATACAGAGACAAACGGGAATAGCTAGACTCTAGACAGACTCTAGCTAGACTACAGCTACAGCTAGGCAGGCTAATAGACAGTGATACAGACAGACAGACAGTCGAATATTCTTCAATAAACAATATATTCTCATTTCATATCTATTCCACTCTGTATAACACCAGAAATATTGATGCGGCTATCATCAGTCACGCCTGCTGCACTGATTTAATCAAAAACTCCAGCCACATACGTACACATGTACATATGCATATCTATTCTCACATAGACCCATTCAGACATACATATATAATTCATAAATCTAGCCAAAAATTGTTGCACTCCGTTAATAATTGGCAATTGGAGGCAGGCGTGACTAACACTCGCATTGCAGCCCATCATCAATAAAATGCAATCAAAAGTGGCTTAAATGGTGTCTGTCTGGCTGCCAGCCTGTCTATGGCTGTGTGTGCGCCACCTGCACCACTTTGGTGGGTGAGAGGCAGTGGCTACGCAGTGATATATTTTGCACGCTCATAAAATAAATGTCAAGCATAAACCGTGACTAAAACGAGAGACAAACAAATTACTAAATAAACGCCAAGCAGCCAAATCAAATGTGAAATAGAGATAGAGGGAAAGAGAAATACAGAGAGAGAGAGAGAGAGAGAGGGACATAGATAGATAGTTAGATAACGTATATGTATAGCTGGGATACTGACTGGAAATGGAGGAGTGGAAATTGCGCAGAGAACGAAGCCAAAAATACAGACGGAAATGTCATATGAGCAAAATGTTAAGAACAGATGAAATTGTCGAAAAGATTGTTGAACGAACAGAGGCGGAGTCAAAGGGGGAGCCTTGAAATGCTAGAGTCTATGTGTGACTGCTTAATAGTATGATTGAAGGAATGATTGAGGGTTTAGCTAAGAGATTGACTGTCTAATTGTATGAATAATAATCTGTGTGATTGACTATGAATTATCAGTCTTACTGTTGGGCTGATTGAAAGATTGTGCGTTTACTGACTGGCAGGATAATTGTCTGATTGATTGATCGACTCATTAACTTAATTAGCTGACTGTATGTATGATTGGCCTAGTGATTCACAGAATAATTGATTGAATGATTAAGTGATTGACTATGCCTATGACTGACTAAAAGTTTGACTAACTGATTGCGTGAGTGATTGAGAGACTTATTAACTGATTGATTGATTAAGAGATTAACGAAATTAATGAATAGCTGATTGAGTGGCTGATTGACTGAGTGAATTTCTAGCTGATTGCTCCACTGAATCTCTGACTGATAGATTGTCCATTTGCTTAGCTAAATGATGGACGAACTGGTTGACTGACTGATCGTCAATTTGTTATGGAGTGTCTTATAATCTTACCAATAAACTAAATATATGCTTGAATGCCTATTAGTCTGTGATTATTTATTTAATAGATATACAGATCGATTGATGAAATATAATAACTGACTGTCTCGAAGCAATCTGACTGATTGACTGCAAGACATATTAGCTCACTAATTACTTGACTAACTTCCTGAGTGATTCACTGACAGCCACACCCACTATCGTATCTACCGACAGATCGGCTGCACGATTGACGATCATGAAACAGTTTACATCAAAAAGAGTCTGTCTCTACAGTCTACAGTCTAACTCTCAGTTTGCGGCGCTGCAGCTTGAGCTGAACTACTAAAAATGCGATTTCTATTATTTAGCACCCCTCTTCAAAGTAAATGCCAGCGACGCCCCTGTTTGCATTGCTGCTGTCGTCGGAGTGACCATGCAAGTGGCTGCGTATCGCCCGCGAAGGCAGCGTCACATGGACACCACCGAAGCAAACGCCACCCTAAGCCGCCACACTCACTCACCCACACAGAGTCATCATCATGTAGTACATCTCTCTTTCAATGACTCCTGCTCCTGCCCTGGCCCGAGTGCCGCCCACACCCACATCCGCCACCGCATACAAAATGTAAATATTTAATTTTGAAACAGTGTAACTAAAGGGATTTGAAACGCGCGTGGACAGTAAACCCCATCCCCTGCTCCTGCTGCTGCTGCTGCTGCTGCTCGTGCTCCTGCTGCTGCTGCTGCTGCTCCAGTTCCTGCTACTGCTGTCCGGTGTGGAGAATGGTATGGGGTTAGTCGAGCTTACAGCCTGAAATCAACGGAACCCGCAGCATTCGTTACGGTCCATCGTCTTATGGTCCAGCCACCCGCGCGTCTCCTTGTTGCGCCTTGTGACATGTGAAAAGTTTCCTTCGGCTGTTTCTGCTTCTGCCTCTGCTTCTGCTTCTTTCCGCTTTCCACTTTCCACTTGCCTTTTCTTTTCTTTTCTTTTTTTTATTTGACTTTTTTCCTGCGTGTGTCCCGGCTACAATTTTTGGCTACTTTACAACATTTTGCATGCTGTCCTTGGAAAGGGGAGTCCGCAGGGCTTGAGCTGACTGTCCAAGTCCAATACACCAGTCCCCGCACCCATCCGGTCCAGCCCCGTCATCTCACATAACAAATGACATGTCTTGGTGTGTGTCCTGCTCCTTTTTTTTTATGGCAAAATAATATCGAGATAAGCGACGCATTACGCTGCGTAGAGAAGACAAGTTCATTCGGCTGCGGGTCCCCGGGGCGTACTTTGCGCCTTAGGTGGGCCGCGCTGCGGGCGTGTGTGAGCCGAGTGAGCCGAGTGGGAGGGCAGGGTCGGGCTGCATGGGTCTTGGCATCCATCTAAGCCTCTGTTTAAAATTTGCCAACTTTTTAATCGATTGATGAGCTGGCAGCTGTAGTTTTTATGCGGGATTAAAGCCGCAACACAAACGATCCCTCCTCCTCCTCCCACACTGTCCTACCCCCGAGCTGGACAAGTTCTGGCTTGCTCTCGCTCCCCCTTTCCAGCCGCACTGACCGCCCGAGCAAATTTCCCGGATAAGATCAAATTGGAAATTGGCTTCGGCATTTGATTTTCAGATATTTGCTTTAGGATTTCCTCTTTAAGTATTAAATTGAATACTTTATGCCCCGCAGCCCTGTCCCTTTGATTTGGAATGGAAGTAGGTAAGTTTTACGTTAAACCTAGTTGCATAAGTTGGCATTTGAGTAAAGGCAAATCATTGATTTGAAATAGAAATCTTAGCTTGAGTGTGTCGTTATTATTCCTCTAATTTTGTAGTTCTCTCATGCTATTACCATATGTATTGTAATTACAAAAACTTTTTCTGATCATCTTCTGATTTTATATTCAGTCAAATCTACAAGCCCATATCTTAAGCTATTTCTAGTAAATAATCTGTCAATCATTATATATAATTTATAGATGAGATAAAAGTTGGGTAGACCAAAGCGCATACCGAGTGAGTGGCTAAAGAACTCATTTGTTATCTAAGGGATTAACTAACTAATTCACTGACAAATTCATTGATTAACAAACAGAATGACTGATGGACCGTTGAGTCAGCGATTGTCTGACTAGCTACATTACTGACTGACTGATTAACTAACTACTTTATTGATTGATTGACTGACTGATTGAATAAATGATTGACTAACTACTCTAGTGACTAACTGAGTGACTGACTGATTGACTGACTGATGGACTAACTACTTTATTGATTGACTGACTGATTGACTTATTGAATGAATGATTGACTAACTACTCTATTGACTAACTGAGAGACTGACTGATTGACTGACTGATTGACTAACTACTTTATTGACTTGGCTAACGGATTTAGAGGCTGCTGATTGGCTAACTGATTGACTGACTGATTGACTAACTACTTTATTGACTTGGCTAACGGATTTAGAGGCTGATTGACTAACTGGCTTACCTTCTGACTGACTTGTTGTATCAGTGATTGATTGACTGACTGATTCAGTAATTCATTAATCGAGTCGACTAACAAATTAATAGGCTAATTCACTAATTGATATAGTGTCTAAGTGACTATCTGGTTGACTGTTCGATTGACTGTCTGACTGATTGACTCTCTAACTGACTGATGACCTGATTGAGTGACTGGTTGTCTAGCTGGCTAACTGATGTATTCATAGGCTGACTGATTGTGATTGAGTCTGTTTGACTAACGAATGACTGCCAGCCAGATTGATGATGAGTCCCTGACAAATTACAAAGTTGAATGTCTTTCTGTAATTAATTGAATGCCTAACAGATTAAGCGACCTGCTTAGCTTCAGTTCAATTTTTGAAATCAAACAGCAATTATATTATCAAGCTAAAGAGCATAAACATGAACCGTGCAAAGCCGGCTAATCAAACATACTTATAGCAAATAATAATTGCCTTAATGATTAATGAATGTATTTTGATTTAATTTGATGAGAATTGAAATTTATGACAGCCACTTGAGATACATTTCGACTCATGGACTGACTGATTGATAGTCGTACTCAACTCGGGCTCGATGTGAGCTGTGCTTATGCTCCATTGATCCGTATACGATATCAGTATCGTGAGAGCAGTGGAAATACTTTGCTGTCATATATGCTAAGCGGACAATTAAGTAGTTCTTGATGCTGTCAGCGGCTGCCAGTGCGAATCTCGTGGCTCGTTCCTTAGTTGACAGTGAGCAGATCCCCCTGCCCCCTTCAGCCGGCTCGGCCACTCCCCCGCCAGTGGCTTTTGTTGTTTATAGCTTGATGCCCGCTGCGCGTAATCTTAACCACAATCAAATGTTAAACAAAATGCCTCCGGCCGACTGCACAGCGGGTGCCTTTCAGCAATAACAATAACAACAGCGGCAACAAAAGTGACAACACACATAGAGAGAGAGAGAGAGAGAGGGTAAGAGAGGGAGAGTGTAGTGAACGGGGGGGTCGACAAGTCACACCTTCAATGGCAATGAGTATGCAAATCTGCGAGAACATCCTCCACACGCATTTAGTTAATTTTGCATGCGCGGCAAAAGGACAACAATTTAATTTCCCAAAGCCATAAAAACCAAATAAAAATGTTTTCTCTTCCTTTCGATGTGTTTTTTTTTTGTTTTTTGCTTTTTCAATTGCGCCAGAAATTTTGTTTCGACTGCGCCTGGCGAAGCGCGCCCAAACTGACAGCCGTCGCTGCCAATGACAGCCGGCTCAAAGCGGGCCCAGCCACCCGAGCCACCCCCAACCACACCCACGCCGGGACACAGTGTCATCCCCTTGTCGCTCGCAGCAGCAGCAGCAGCAGCAGAGGGGAAGGAGCTAGCGACGCATCCTGTTGACGCCTGCGACTGGCTGAAGCGTTGGCTGTTGCCTTTTTGGCTGCCAACAGCGCGTTTTGTTTTTTTTTTTTATTACTCCTCTTCTTTCTTTTTGTTGTTGACTATTCATGAAACGAAGCGCCCAACCACCCACAGCTGCAACCCTCTCGCGCATAAATCACGGCAACAGCGACAAAACTCAACGCATGCAAATCCATTCGAAAAATAAACGAATTTCGGGAGTAGCTTTGACTTTGTCACCGCATTACGAGTCAACAGACCGAGAGGGGGGGCAGGTGTGTGTGTTTGTGTGTGTGTGTGTGTGCGGGCAACACCCAACGAATTGAAATGCAATTTGCTTTGAGTGCACATAAAAGTCACATAAACAAACTCAGCTAGCTAGCATATAGAGCTGGGCAGTTCAAGGACTCGGCAATCAAGGCTCTGGGGCTGTGAGCTGTGACAATCAAGGCTAGAGCTAACACTTTTCGGGCTTAGGCGGCCGTCTTGGGAGGGGCTACTGCGGTCAAACCAAGTTTGGCAATCAAAGGCTTAGCCCAGCCGCAACGAACGTGCGTAATTTGGCAATTGTGAGACGACCGCGCTTCCCCCTTTGCGCTCCCCTTGTGCGCCCCCTGTCTAATCACCGGCCCAACCAGGCCCTGGCACCCCATCCCTGGGCTAGCCTAAGCGCATATTGACAGACAATCAACCACTTGAAAAAGCATACGGCCAAATCAAAGCCACAAGACAAGTTATCACAGCTTTTCATTATGAAGCATTTAAGCAAAGCCCAAAGCCGAAGGCCCCAACCCCTGCAACGGGACCAAGTACGTAAGCCGACAAACCCAAAATCCGTAGCCCAGAGCTGAAATGTTACCGAAACCGACACCGAAACCGACACCAAACCGAAACCAAAGCCGAAACCGAAACCGTAGCGAAGCGAAACGGAACGAACGCCGTGCACCCCGCGCACCCCGTTGCGGTTGCTCTAGCGGGGGTTGATAGCTAACGGACTTCAGCTTTCTTTTCTATATGGCAATACCCTAAGTATCACGAAATTACGGGGTGTAACTAGCACAGCTTTTGAGCTAAGAGAATAGAAGCAATATATATATACATATATATCGATGATATATTTTGGATCTTTGTCTAAAGCACTGTAATTAGATCATACATTGATCTTGTAGATCTGCAAGAGACTGATCTAAAATCTGGAAGAAGTATATTTAAAGCTTCTATTGCCTTCCTAATTTGCTAATGATCTAAGTAAAGTTCTTAGCTCGAGACTGAAGATTGAGAAGGAAAAGACAGACGTATATAGTCAGTCATCTATAGAAGAGATCTGCAATAAATTCTGATGATGATGTTCATATCCTAACTCGATCATATTTAAGGGTGCAGCAAGAAAAGTGGAAAAATTAAAGGCAATTTAAGGCTACAGGGTAACTGCTCGTCGAGCACATTCAACTAGATCACTCTTATTGGTTTCACTTGTAATTTTTGTTGTTGCTGTTGGTGTTTTTTGTTTCTTGACTGGTCGCTCGCAAATTAAATTAGATGCTTAATATGCAGCGAACGTTTCATTTGTTTTGCGGCTAGAAAATCAACGTGGAAAATTAGGCAAACAAACAAACGGCCAAACGGTAGCTGGAACAGGCGAGTTAAAGGCGGGGGCGGCTGGATGCGGTCTGGGAGTGTATTGGTAGGAAATGCCCAGGGCGAGCCAACGGCCTGCGCTCAGTCCCAGACACAGGCGGACTGTGGGACGGATGAACGAACAGACGGACGGACGGTACTCGTGGACCTCGCCCACAGCTTAACCTCTAATGAGGCGCATTACTTTTGTTTGGCTACACAGCCAGCGGAATCGACTCGGCGGTGGGCGTGGCGTGCTCACAGAGAGATAGAGAGCGAGAGCGAGTGCGAGAGCTAGAGAGAGATTTGAAATCATTATCCCGTTAAAACTAATCTTATTTGTCTGCGGCATTTTCTTATTCTGGTCGAGCGACGAGTCGGGCGGCTTTTTGCTTAATTTTGTACAAACACTCGCTGCCCTCTGAGCAAATAGCAATTGGCCTCTCGCATTGCATTTTAAGCGAAGGCTCGCAACAATCGCCATTTGTTTAACAACATTCTCTATTCGCAATCGCAAGACGAACAAATTGAGTTTCCCATATGCCAGGGACAAGACATATGCTAGGCCTAAAAACTTCGAAAGTTACAATCGAGTGAAGGGAAAGTTTGTCATTTGATTGATTTTCGTATTTATTATCATATTTGAGCAATTTTATTTTTTATAAAATTTGCCAACAATTTTATTTTATTTTTTTTTTCTAAATTCTAAAGTAAATTTATAAGTTAGTTAAGAAATTCATTTGAATTCATTGAATACCTATTTAAGCTGGATATCCTAATCGAGCTTGAACACTTTCATATATCTGGTACTCTGACATTATTTGACATTATTCCGCAAAGTTTTCCAAAATTTTATTAATTTATTTTTCAATCAATTTAAATTTGGAATATTCACATTAAATATAACATTATTTAGTTAGAGTTATTTTATGCTCGAATAATATTTATTTTAATATAGATACAAATTTCCAAAAAGTTCTTTTACAATTCCTTAAAAAAAAACCCAATTGAATGAGTTAAAATAAAAAAAATAAAATAAAAACAAATTAAAACCTTTAACACCATTTAAGCAAGTTTCAAGTTCTATTTCAGATGGAATTAGAACAAAAATAATTGACTATAATTTTAATAAAATTTTAAATAAAATTAGCATTGATTATTGGAAGATTCATTTCGAAGAACGAAGAGTTACAATTTAAATTTAAGTGAAACATTCAAAGCAAACTTCTTAAATGCTTGAATTTGATTTTAATCTCAACGCTTAAATATATAGAAAATGTGTCTATAAATCCAAAGAGATCGCTCAAAATTTAACAAAGTTTGAGTTATTAAAAAAAATTTAATTGTTTTTTTTTTTTTTTTTTTTTTTTTTTTTTTTTTTTATAACATGAGGGATATTTTAACGAAAGACAGCATTAAAGGCCGACAGTTTTAGTTTTAAGTAGAAGATATATAAGGTGTAGAAGATATACATATTTATAAAAGTCTATTCTAGATTGAAGTATAAGATTAAGAGTATCACAAAAAAATATATGCTTAAAAGCAGCTCGTACAACTAGTGATATATATGCCTATACTTACAGATATAGATAGAGATATGGATAAAGATTGCAGTTGGCAATTTTAGACGTATTTTCTGAAAGCAAAGAGGGAATGAACTGCAACGGCTAGATTAGCTGACTGCTGGCTGAGTCAATCGAGAATCGAGAAAGCTGACTACGATTGAGTGTATTTTAAATGGCAATAAATTCGAGCTACTGTGAATCGAGGGAAGTCGCCAGCATTTGCCACCTACTTCATGCTCGGCGGAGCCAAATGGATGGCGTTAGCCAAGCCCAGTCCTGCCCTGCCCAGCCCCGCGCTGCGCTGACTGTGGCCCTGACTGACTGTGGCTCTGGTCCTGGTCAGGACCGGGGCCCAGGTCCGCAGAGCAATAACTAACTCGAACTTTTGTTTAAGATACATTTTGAAAGCCAGCAGCTGCTGGCCGCAAATTGACCTTAGCCATGGTCCATGCCAGCCAGGCTGGCCGAATGGCCGAATGGCTGGCCAGTCATATGCAAATTTGTTGATTGCTCCAGCTACAGTTCCAGAAGCTGCAGACCGAGACAGAGACAGAGACAGCAGCAGGAGACAGGAGACAGTAGACAGAGACAGAGCGGGACATAGAGACAGCCAGAGCATCTAGCCATGTTCAACTGGTCAACCACAAGACGAAATGCGGTAGAAAACCACACAATAAATGGGCATAAATTACAAAACATGATGAAACCCCCAATGGGATGCAGACGAAGCAGCAGCTGGCAGAGCAGAGGCTGACGCAGAGGCAGAGGCAGTGGCAGAGAGGGGGGGGGGGGGGGGGGGGGGATGTGGTGAATGGGAACGTGGCCATAAGGATGTGAGCTGTGATTGTTGCAGATATTGATAATTTCGTGGACTCGAACTGAGCCACTGACTAACTGATTGAATGACTGACTGGCTAACTGCCTGGCTGGCTGGCTAACTGGCTAGCTGGCTGGCTGGCTGGCTGACTGTGTGGCGCCATCGAGTGCTGCGTTGCCACTTGAATTTTTGATTTAACAAAAGTCTCATTTGTAAAACGGTCAAAACTTTGGCGAGCAGCAGCAGCAGCAGCCATAGCCGTAGCCGTAGCCGCAGCAGCCGCAGCAGTAGCCACAAAATTCAAATAAAGCAAGCAAACTGATCTAGTCAGATATTCACAGCTTTATAGATACCCTGTACTCGCATCGCCCTTTCCTGAGAATGACAAGCATATTCACGAATTATACATGAATACAATATGAATAGATATTTAACTTTCATACCATTTTCAATTTTTACTGAACTATAATTATCGATTTTAGAAGCTTTAGGAATATAATTACTAAAAAAAATATATATATATAATTAAAATATGATATGAATACAAATTTACTTATGTAACTCCAGCAGGGAAGCTTCTCAGCTAGCAAAGAATAAACACAAGGTCTAGCAATCGATAGTTAGCGATATAAGTTTTTATAGACGGAAAGTACTTGAAAAGCCTGGCAAAGTTAAAAATTATAAATATACATTATTGATATATACAAATCTACATAATGGTCTACTGCTTGTCAGCCTTCGAAACGGAACTTATAAAATCGATATATATCGATTAAGCAAAAACCTTGAACTAATATGTCTGGATTATAGCAATCCCATGTGCATGGCATAGACGCGAAACTACTTAGTAAAATTCGGTGTCTAAACTGTTCTAAAGTAATTAATTGAATCCTTGCAATCGATTATTATCGATTAATCAAATTTAATTATTTACAGGTATTTTATGGTAAATCCAGCTTGTCTCTTCTAAACTTGATCTATTCAGCTCTCAAACTGCAACGAAAAATCGTCAGAGTGACAGCCGCAAAATCGATACTTATCGATTAGCTTGAATACTATGATATATATATATAGATATTTAAATGGTTTACTTATTAGCTTACTGCACTACCCTATTCGGACAACAAATGCAGGGTATAACACATATAAGAAAGCAAAAGGCAGTAGGATTTGCTAGATAGGTAAAGAGAAGAGGGAGGCGGGGACTAGGCAGCTGTTGCTGCTGTTGCAGCAAAAGCCGGAGCGGAGGCCGCAAACTTTTGCACAACAACTGGGCAACAATAATAATGTCACGTTTATCGTGTGCAGCTAATTACTAACAAAAAGATAGTTTGTAATCCTACACAGAGCCCCCAGTTAGCCAGTCAGCCAGTCGGCCAGTCGGCCTGTCAGCCAGCCAAAGTCGGCCGGCCAGGCTGATAGAGAGAGAGAGAGAGAGAGAGAGAGAGCCAGCCGAGCGTGGCCAAAAGTGCCCCTAGGACAACAAAACAACCAAGTTACAGCAACAGCACCAACAACAACAACAACAACAACAGCAATGATGTTGATAATGTTGCTGTTGTTGTAGTTGTTGTTGTTGTTGTTGTTGTTGCTGATGAGGACCAGTAGCTGTTTGTCCGTTTTGTTCGCTTGTTTCTCAATCTTGCTTAGTTTTGCTAGCCGAAAACTTCTGCTTGGCCCAAAACATGTGCAAAAATCTTTGGCAACGAGTTTGCTGCGCATTAGCACACGCCTGAATTTCTTGGCTAAACACAACAGCAACAACAACAGCAACAATTGCCAACTTAGTTCATGCAAATCTGGCCACACCCACACGGGAGGGGAGGAAATGAAGCAGTTATGCTGGACCGGCCCAAAAAGTTTTTGCATATTGCCCAACAGCTGCACCAACAGAGTCAGCAACACACACACACAACAGAGACCCCCACCCCCAACCCCTATGCTCCAGCCTGGGCCAAGTTTGTAACAAAGTTGTGCAGCACACAAGTCGCATTAGGCGCATTACACTTGCCACAGCCTGTGGCCAACAGACACACAGCCAAGGCAAAATGTTAGTACAGCGATATCTAGAAACGAATTCATTTATTTTTGTATAAATATAAATATTTATTTATATATATATGTCTATATATATGTTTGTATATAAAGTTCAACGTTAGTACACAAAAAATGCGTATAAATATTTATGTATGTATGAATGTGTGTGCGTGTGTGTGTGTGAGTGCGTTAATTAAGTTTTCAATTTGATATTTTATATGAATTTTGGCAAGAGTTCGAAAATATCATGATTTCAGCATTTAATTTTTTAGGTTTCACTGTAAAAAACTCTAGGATTTCTTTTGCACACACACACTCACACACGCACACACACACACTAATGTGCGTAAGTTTTATTTATAATAAAAAATTTGATATTCACATATTTATATATGAAAAGCTTTCGAATTGCATTTTGACAGCTTGCAAAAGTATTTTTTGTATTTTTTTTAGTATTTCACAGTTTTCGATTCTGTATTTAAATTAATTTAAATTTGTTTGTAATTTTTAATAGTTTTTGTTATAAAGATTTATGTAAATTTTTTTCTAGTGTATCCAAAAATTGAATTGGCAGCACTTTTCGTTTCCAATAATTATGATTAGGCAATAATTTAATAAAATATTCCGATTGTAATTGACACGGCAAAACGTAAACAAACACATCAACAACAATAATAATAATAATAGCATACATATATCGAGTTCGATCAACATATCGATCGGCATTAGGCATTATCGATAACAGACAACACTGCGACTGCAGTTCTCCACTCGCTTGAGCTTAACTGAATGTCCAATCTCTCACTCGGCTCGCTCTGTATATAGCTATATATGAATCCATGTGCATACATATATGACTATATAGTATACACAGTATGTACATACATATTAATATTTGAATAACATTAAACTAATATCGTTTTGCAACTGAGACTCGCATTGATGCACAAAAGTGAGAGGAACGAAAGCACGAACATTTTCGCTTGGCTGTAAACCAAAATATCAAGAATGGAACGGGCAGCCCAGTGAAGGCCTTGGTTAGTTTAGGATGGACTGAAGAGGGATTGGGACCGGGATCGGGATCGGGCTCGGGGCTGGATTCACTGGCGCGTCACCGTCAGATTCGAGCTGAACGAGAGCAGATCTGCCTGGTCGGGTTTGTCGCGCGTCGCATGGTAGGCCTCGCGTTCGCGATCCGGGAACTTGGTGGGCAGGTTGGGCGAGTGCAGATTCACCTTGGCCTCGAACCTCACCCCAGCCACCTCCACCTCGTAGTGCCCGGACAGCACGTACTCGTTGCTCACGGGCAGCTCTTGACCCTGCTCATCAATGTTGCGCACAAAGCCCAAGCAGACCTGCTTCTCGAACGTATACCCGTATCCGGTTGTCGTCGTCATGCCCACATAGACGCCATCCCGATAGATGGGCTCACCGCCCCAGCACCACATGTCCACCTCGTGATCATGGTCGTTGAGCAACAGCTGCACATACATGCGCTTCACGCCCTCCTCCCGCTGCTTCAGCAGCGCGCTGCGTCCAATAAAGTCAATGGGTTTCTGTCGAGGCACAATCAAAAGGGATTACATTAACAAAGATCTGTTCCTCCCTCTCTCTGCATCCACTTACATTGAACTTTACACGCCAACTGCGTCCGCACTCCAGCGGCGTGGTGAACGTATCCAGATCTTGGCCCCAGAACGCATAGAACTTCTCAATGCGCAGCGCCCTAGTCGCATAGTAACCTATGTGGACGACCCACAGAAGGTTTGCAGTTCAGATCAGGTATTCGTGTTGATTGGCAGTTGGGAACTCACCTGCGTGCTGTATTTGGTACTTCTGGCCCGCCTGGTGCAGCCGCGAGTAGACATGCAGCGCATACTCGTTCGGTATATATAGGACATAGCCCAGCTCACCAGTGTGGGTGATGTTCAGGACGCGTATGCCGTCAGCCAGGCCCACATCGAGTTCCTGTCGAAGGGAAGCAGTGGCGGCATGTGATTAGAATATAGATGTGAATGATTGACGAACCAGTTAACGTGTGACTGAGCTTGATGGATGGATTGAAGGACTGGCCAATTGGTATGCGATTGTGCGGCTGATTGATTGTCTACTTATTGGTTGAGTCGTAAGTACATCGAGTGGATGATGGACTGATTGATTGGTTTCAAATATGAAAGAGACGTGTGATTGATTCACTGATTGATTAGCCAATTGATATGCAGCTGACATGTGATCTGACATCAGGTTATGCAGCTGACTGATTGAATGAAGGGCGTACTCATAGATTAAATGAGCTGATTGACTGAATGACTGAACGATTGAGTCGACTGTAAAAATTTATTAAATGGCTGATAATTTTGGGGTTGATACAGCGGACGAACTAGCTGATTGACTGGCTAATGGATAATTGGATAACTGATTACTTAACGGAAGCACTGAGTGATTGACTGACTGATTGATTGACATGGCTTAACAACTAGGTAAAATTTCATAAAAATTATCTTTGATTACAGTTGAGAGTTATTGGATGTAAATGCATTTGAAACGTGTTTTACCATAGCTGAACGATCCATTAAGTTATGTTTTCAATCGACTTAAGAGAAACCGTTATTTCCAAATAGAAAACTAAATTTAGCAAAGGCAAACAAATAATAAACTAAGTAGGCCAGAGATTTGGAATGAGCAAAGGCAACGACAATGCCACAAAGTCCATAAATTGAAGCAAGAGAAATTAGTCATACTTTAACTCTTCCAACGAGAAGCCACTGGTGCAGCCTGTGAGGTCGAGAAGCCTAGACCGCTTACCTTGTACGTGAAGAATGGGAAGCTCTTGGCTGTGAGATCTGTGTCGGTGAGCTCCGAGAGCAGAATACGCGAATAGGGTCCCAATATGCAGATGGCTGTGTACATCGAAGTGACGTCCGCCACGTTCACCTTGGCGCGCAGGTGCTCGGGCATGTGCTTGCGGATCCAGCTCATGGAGCGCGTCTGCTGTATGGTTGGGGCAATCATCATATAACTGCAACAGGCAAAGCAAATGGAATCAGCTTCCACTCCGGAGTCAATTGATGAACTCTCACTACTCACTGCCGCTCGGAGAGACGCGCTAGCGAGCAATCGTTCTCATAGCCGCCATTGGGATTCTGCATGCCCGTGTGTATGATGGAGCCAACGGCAACGTCCACATCGTTCGAGCAGAGATACTGCAGCAGGTCGACCACCTCGTTGCCCTTCGACCAGAAGTCATATTTGGTGAAGGAGCTGTAGTCGGCAATGCCGATGCGCTCTCGACAGGCGCGATACTCCGTGGCCACATGATCGAACCATGGAGGTTTGCCGAAGGTGCGCGTCTGCGAGATGCGGAATCGCGGCAGCCCAAACTCATCTGCAGTAGGATGAAGATTGAGGGATTAGTGTGTCATATGGGAATTAACATAATGGAGGACGCACCTTGCTTGTCGTTTGTATCGAAATAGTTGGGTCGCTCGTAGCCCATCGACTGGCCAAAGACGGCGCCCGCTTCCTTCAGCTGGGGATAGATGGGCGACATGCGCAGATTGCGACCCGTCTGGAACTCCTCGAAGGGATAGTTGATCTCGAAGTGTTTGCCGGGCGCCTCCTTGCAGCGATCCCTCAAGAACTTGCGATTGTTGTGCAGGCCCAGGAAGCGACTGATGTCCAGTATGTGCAGATCGATATATGTGGAGCCCTTGGTGATGAGATCGGTGAGCACACGGCCAATGCCGCCCGAGGCAGAGACGCCCATCGTCTTGTTGCCCGCCGCTACATAATAGTTCTGTATCTCTGGCGCCTCGCCCAGTATCCATTTGCAGTCCGGCGAGAAGACCTGCAGCGAGTTGGTCAGCCGATCCAGGTACGCATCCCGGAACGAGGGCACGCGATGCAGCAGCGCGTCGAGCAGCTCGTGGAAGTGATCCCAGTCGGGCGGATATTGACGCGCTTTCTGGGACAGCGGTATGACGCCGTCCTCGTACACCATCTTCGCCTCGCGCTCATAGCCGCCAGCCAGGATGTGGCCCTCGCATTCGCGAAAGAAGATGCGTCCGTCAAAGTCGCGCACAAACGGGGTGTTCGGATCCAGCTGATCGATTGGCTTCGTGTGCAGATAATGGTGCTCCACGGCCTTGAGCGGCACCTTCACCACCGGCTTGGACAACGTGCCCACCTCTCGCGCCCAGAAGCCAGTGCAGTTGACGAAGTACTCGCAGCTGATATCCCCGGAGGTGGTCTCCACACGGGCCACCTTGCCGTGCTCGCTGTGTATCTTCTTGACGGCACAGTGCTCCACGATGCGCACGCCCAGGCGACGCGCCTCCTCAATGAACGAGTGGCAGACCAAGTGCGGGTCACAGACCCCGTCCTCTGGTATCCAGAGGCCGCCCTCGATGCCGTCCAGGGAGATCAGCGAGCAGTGCTGCTGGCACTGCTCCGGCGTGAGTATCTCACAGTTCATGCCCCAGGCCACGGCCAGAGATTTCATGCGGTGGAACGAGGTCATGCGATCGAAGTTGCGCGCCAGGTTCAGGCTTCCCACCTGCTTCCAGCCGGTGGGCAGGCCGCGATCCGTCAGCTTCTTGATCAAATCAATCGAATACTCGGCCAGCTTCAGCTCCGTATAGCTCGGCTCGAAGCGTCCGGCCAGACCACAAGCGCTCCACGGCAGCTCACCGCCCACGCCATCCTGTTCGATCAGCAGCGTCTCGGCGCCCCAGCCCTGAAGGCCCAGATGGTAGGCCACCGAGGCGCCCGTTATGCCACCGCCGCAGATGATGACACGCGCGTGACCCGGCACTTTGGCCAACTTCTCGTTGGGATCGACAGCTTCGTGTGGCTTAAACTTGCGCTTACTCAATACCTGCTCATCGGCGGCATCTGCCGCATGGCCCGTGGCGGTGCTCAGCAGTCGCAGGCCCCGATGTTGTCTGTGCAACTGATTTGCGTTCACTCCGCTGCTGGCGGCATGTTGGCAACATGCAACGCCACGGAGTAGCTTATGCATTGCGTTTCGATTTTGTTGTCTCCTGCTGTTTGTTGCTCTTTATACGGTATTAATTGTGTTTAATTGTTTTTGTTATTGTCCCGTGCGCAGCGTATGGTGGTTGGCGCAGTATCGGATATCGATAACTTATTGCTCAGCCGCCACACGAACAGCTGTTGCCAGGGCTGGGTGCGCACTGCGCAGCGCGCCACGAGAATCGATGCCTGGATTTGAAATTGGAATACGTTATGAAATCAAACTGCTTTTTAGGTGTATTTTAAATCAATTGTTATGCAATTTATTTATACGCTATGTAAATATAATTTGTTCACAACTGTTATATAATTATTTTGTTTTTATGTTTTTTCTGTATTTTTGTGTTTTTTGTTTGTTTGTTTTTTTTTTTTCTTTTTTTCATTCATTAAGTTTTGATTTTAAAGCAGTTGCTTTCAACAATTGTTTATCTCGATCAATTGAATCGTTTCAAATCGAATCAATCAATAAATCATTACTATATAATTCACACGATTTTTGTTTATATGATTTGTTTTGTAATTGCAATTTGCGTTTAACTACAACTACCACATAGACGACATAGATGCACGCTGGGTTTCTTGCCTTAAGATCGAAAGGATCTTAAAATTGTTAACAAATTTACAGACTTATATATTGTTATTACAATAATTACAATAAATTGGAAAATGTAACAGCAGACTGAATCATACATCAGATATAAAAAAAGAAAATGCATACAACTCCTGTCGTTTCCGTTTGATGAGAATGCGCAGAGGAGTAGGGGCACTCAAGAAAAGTAAATATACATGTATATATATAAACATAAGAAAACATTGATTAAAACACTTCTTAATTTAGTATAAAAACGGCGCACTCTAAAATTCGTCTTGCTTCTCGCTTACTTTAAGTCGGATTAATCGTAATTTCATTTTTGTTATATATATATTTTTTATTTTTTTTTTTTTTGCCTCGATTAAATCTGTTAAGTAAGAAAAAGTGCGCTAAAACGTTCTTAAACACTTTTGCAGTTTATATATATATATATATATATACGTTTTTTTTTCTTTTAATTTTTCTTTTTATATTCTCTTCTTCCGTTTAATTGCAGTTGCTCATTAATAATTATAATAATAATCATGTTTTTAGTTGCTATAAGTATTATTTACGTAAATACCTGCCTAACTGCGCATTTTAATCAATTTCTTTATTTGGTATTTTAGTGGTATTTTAAATTTTTGTTAGTTATTTTCTATATTGAATTTCGTATATATTTATGTGTGTGTGTGTGTTAAAAACTATTTTGGCCTTAAAGGGTAGACGACACTACACTACGCTACATACTGAAACATTTTTCATTCATTTATCTTTTACGCTTATGCCAACCTAACAAAACACAAAAAAAAAAAAAAAAAAACACCAACTACAAGGCAGACGCACACACACATTCACACACCTTTGTATGCGTCTGCCGCTGCAGTTGGCTACTTATACAGTTAACGGTAAACGTACGTTATTTATATACAAGTGTAAACAGCCAATAACAATGGCTGTCCATATACATTTATATATATCTATATATATATTTATATATCTATATATAATTGTGTGTCGAAATGCTAAATGAACTAATTTTCGGTGTTTTGTTAACTTGCTTTTTTTGTTTTGTTTTTTTTTTTTTTTTCTTTTTAATACATATGTATTTTTTTTAATTTTTATTTTTATTTTTTTCTTGCTTTGTTTTGAGCGAAGTTCTTTTTTGTGTGCAACAATATTTTTGTTTTGTTGTGTACTGAGAGAAAGTGGGCGAGGCAGAAGTGGAAAGCGGCTGGAAAAGTGTTTGATAGATAGAGAGGGGTTTATATTCAAAGTATCTCCATGGAATGTTCTTATACTCATTCAGGAAAGCAAGTCGAGTATATTGGGTTTCTGCAATTTTCGTTTTGCTGTCCATCTGTCTAACTGTAATATTCTCGAAATATTCGAAAGTTTCAAGATCTTTCGCGATTCGCCCACTAGGGGCGTGGCGAAGCGGTATCTCAGAAATCATGTTAGTTGAATGTATTTCCCAATTGACAGTCCAAACTCAATAAGATATGGTGTATATATCGACGCTCAATGGGGGCGTGGCAAATCGGGTACACAGTTTTAGAGCTAGAAAATCCACGCTGAACGAGTAAATTACTGCAAATAATATATATGCCATTTGAGGGCGTGCCAAATTGAAAAATGGGCCATGAATGAGTACTCTGTAGTCGGTAACGCCCGACGACAGCAACGTTCTCATTTGTTTTCTTTTTCGCAATGGTGCAAGGAAGAGCAAAAGAGTAAGAAAGGGAGAGAGAGAGAGAGAGAGAGAGAGAGGGAACGAAAGCTGTAGAGAATAGGATCTTACAAGTATATACAAGGTATGTGTGTTAGTGTGTGTGTGTGTGTGTGATACGACTTATCTATGAATACAGTGAACACTTTAATTAATGTTGAATGCAAAATATTTGCCTTGTAAATGTTTGTTCTGACTTTTGTTTTGTTGCAATATTTGATTTGACTTTATTTGATTTTT